>NW_005841842.1:2334581-2346193 GCF_000455745.1 Alligator sinensis | reverse complement strand
AGCAGGAGTAAAGGACTGTTGACTATCTCAGTGTTATTATGAACCTGATGTTCCAAAAATCAAAATTCATATACTCAAGTGCAATGGGGAAAACTACTAGGATTCAGACAGTTTAATAACCCAGATGAAACCTTTCTAACAGAAAATGAGAAACGTGTTTGAACTCTTTTGTTACTTTAGAGAAATCTGCCATTGTGCTACAACTTGAAATGTGGAGTACAGTTGGCGTATAGGGTGTTTGTGTGGAATGAAAGTTTCAGTTGTATGACTATTCCACTCATCATCTTTTCATCTGCACTGCAGATCAGCATTTCTGAATGTATTGCATACATATGTTTGAACTCTTGCTGCTCAGTGGGGAACAACCACATTTGCAAATAGGAAACTGGAACTGCAATTCTGACAGGAAACAGGTTTTATAAGAAAACTCACCAGTCTTTTTTCAAGCAGCTGACAAAACAAAACAAACAAACAAACAAAATCCCCACTGGGATTTCAATATATAAAGCTAAAAATACACAATAAAGGTCTGTTTCAGGGGAACACTTTTGCTACTGAATGACTTAGGGGAGTCAGTTCAATGGTGTTTTATTTAGTTTATTTCCCATGAATTTCTGAAAAACTTCTGAAACTGTGACCCAATTTTTGGTTTAATTGTAATGAAAAGACACCCGGTGTAAGGAAAACATAAACCTGAACACAAGATAAATTGTGCTAATTTCCCAGGATCTTTAGCACTACATCATTTTATACAGAGGTCAGTATTACCATCTTTACGTTGTTGCCCTGGTGAATATATAACAATCTTGTGGTGTTTGAAGTACTTGTTACATGGTATGTAACAAATTGCAAAGGAGTCCCTGTAAATTTTAGGCCAGAAATGCATGTGATATAAACTGTTATGCCTCAGTTAAAGTTGATGGACTCAATAACAGTTCCCTTGCCTAGCACCACAACTCATACCCATTCTCTACAATTGAACTTTCAGTTTCATTTTCCCTCTTCTTCCCCACAACTCAAGTCTAAATCTGTTGCTCCCTTTCAACTCTTGGTCCTAATTCACTCTCCTCACACTCCAGATCTGCTTCTACATTTGAATCGGACAGCTTCCTTCTTCATGTAGTGTGGGTGTCAGCAGGCTCATCACCCAGAGAGACTTCATGCTTTCAGCCTGGGCCCAGGCTACACCAACTCAGAGTTGTAAAGAAAGTCCTGATCAGCTTCAGGGTGGGGAGGGGCATGCTCAGTGTGGGCAGAATATTCAGGAAATTAAGTGGGGATCTGTAGCTCCCAACTTAATACTACTTAATACTAATCTACTTAATGCTGATCATACAGAACTCAGAAGTTATTACACAGGTGGTCAATACCACTGAATAGATATGGGAAGTAGAGTGCAGAAAGAGCAAGTGTTTTGGCCAAGCTGACCTAGCAGCCTGGTGGCAGATCTGAGAGTGGAAACTTGTTCACTTACATCTCAGCCCAGAGTTTAATCCACAGGCCCCCATTGTCCAGTACTCCAATGAGCATATGAAAACTGATATTTCCTATGCTGATATAGACTGCTGTTTTTAAAGGCTCATAAGTTGCCAAATTTGGGCATATTTTCAGAAGAATCACCTCCTCACTAATGTTTTTTATTCCCTGATCTAAAGCATGTCAGTGCTAAGAGCTTCTTAAAGAAAAGGTCAGAATAATTTATTATAGTCCAAACAACATATTTTTCTTAACCTTGTCCTCAGAAATAGTTGAAATGTTTTGACTGAAGTTTTCCAGTAAGCTTCAACCTGAGGCTGACACCCCACAGAGAAAACTTCAGTTTGAATGAAAGTTAAAGTCTGTTAGGGCTATACGCAACTGAAAACAAAACATCATAACAAGAAGTTCTCAGACCTACCTAGAAGATGTAAAACAACCCATTGCATTAGTCTCTAGTCGGCAATGTCTTAATAAATATGTACAGTTTTCAACTAACATGTATTAATTTTTGCTTAAAAATAACTTAAGCTTGATAAATTCCTATACAAACAATGGGACCCCAAGATGGCTAAATTATTTTTAGAATAATTTCTTGCAGCCTACCATCAGGTGTTTTCTTTTTTACCATCCACTT
This sequence comes from Alligator sinensis, assembly GCF_000455745.1. Lineage (NCBI taxonomy): Eukaryota > Metazoa > Chordata > Crocodylia > Alligatoridae > Alligator > Alligator sinensis. The sequence continues at coordinate 2,344,080 of NW_005841842.1, read as the reverse complement.
CCCACAAAAAATATCTTCCTTCCAACCACAACATGCAGCCATCTTCTCTGACCAGGTATAGTATCTAAAAAAGGATGCTTTCTTGCTTCATTATATAAAATTTCAAAATTGTCTGGTTATGAACCTATTTCAATTTAATCTCACCTTTGGTTAGGCTCTTTCTTAGGGTCTGTCTTCCCTTATTCTTGTCACCCCAATATCTACAATATCAGCTTTATAGATTCCCTCTACTGTCCTCTTTCTTCCATAATATAATTGTGCCTGAAAGATTCTTCTTGTTCCTCCACACTACAGGTAACAAGCATATGGCCTGTGGGCCAGATCCAGCCGCTGGAGCCATGCCATCTGACCTTCAGGACTTCTGGAGGGTCCAGGAATTCAGAGGTAGGACAAGCCAAATTCTGGGGTAAGTAACCCTGTTGGAGACTTGTTTCAATGGCGTTGGAGCAAGCAACAGCTGCAGCAACCACCATAGACCTTTGAGCTAGCACGCAGCAGTTAATACCATCACCACTTGCCCCACTGCTGTGGGTGAATTCAGTTCCAGGACTGGGGACCAAAGAATTGGCACCCCTTCTCCACACCATGCAACTGCCCTCTCTTTCAAATTTCTTCTTACAATCCCCTTCTTTTATCTTCTATAGAAAGTGGAATGAGACATATCAAAGCAGTATGTGAAAAATGTCCTGGATCAGGATAGGAGTAGTCTTGTGAATCCCTGGCTTTAGGTTCTGTGCAGGGATGAGGCGTGATCTTACTGAAGTAGTCTAAAAGTGGCCTTTCATGTGTTAATGGGAATACTATCAATGGAAGCATGCTATAGTCATATTTTATGTAAATATAGTGTGAAATTAAATATTCAAGGAAAAGAAGGTGTTAAAGTACACATGAAGTTGACATTTTTATGCAATTTTGATCATTTTGGTGAAAATATTCTTTTTAACCTTTTAATGTCCTGTTTCATTTCCATGTTTCCCCTCCCCTCATATAAGACAAACAAAATACTATTTTGCTTTCCTTAAATTTTACACACATAATATAAAATAAATCTAAAAGGATTATAGAATCCTCCTCTAGTATCTTCCTTTTTAATTTGATTATTGATTCCTCCTCCCCTCTACCCCAATTCCTTCGTCATCATCCTTTTCAGACTCTGAGACTAGCTAGCAGAAGGTGAGCAGGTTTTTCTAATTCACTGGCTGCCAGAACACTTCTGCAAGCAGCTTACAGGTCACAGCACCCTTGAATCTTAGGTGGAACTCCCACAGATACCATGAATTCCATGAAGTGAACATGTGTAGAATATATCCCAAGAGATCAAACATGTCATCATTTGGAACCAGGGACTCTCCATTGCAACTAAAATTGTTTTCTTGAATTTGCTTCCCAGGTGGCATCTTAATGATATTTTTAAATGAACAGACAAACTATGCTTTGCCCTGTTCTTGCACATTTCTATTTGTTGATGGAACAGGATCCAAATGAATTTATATGGATGTCATCAGACACGAGCAGGGTTAATCTACTTAGGCTCAGGTGAGTTCATTTTAGTCTTGATTCACTTCACTGCACATCTATAATGGTTATTAACAAGCTTAAGGACCTTTGGGAGCTTATGGATAACAATGCAGCACCACAGAAGGTGGGAAATCATTATCCTAATAAGGTTGGTGTAATAATTTGTAGTCACACACAGTTTCCATGCTAATCCTTGGGGCTGGCATAGGTCACTAGGTCTGTAAACCTTTCATCAGCTTTATACTTTTTTTGCTCTTGCTCTTTAATTAATGAATATATAGTAACATGAAAGTAAGATATAAAGAAGGTAACATATAAGTTTTTCATGCATGACTGGCAAATTTTAATAGCTTGATATCTATATTAATTTTAAATACCATCTTTACATTAAAACTTGATTCTATTTTATTTATTCATTTTCTATCCTTTGACTTGATAATTAATGTGTAACATCTAAAACAGAATGTGATAAAACTCCACAATCATCTTTAAAATTAGTTACCACCTTTTGTCATGCTTCATAAAATATAAAAATAGCTCAATCTTCTTTTATATTTAATTATATAATGGTTACTGTATTCAGAAGTGGTCTAAATGCAAATGTAGATATATCATTCTTAAAAATCTTTAAAAAGAGATTTTACTGATCACTGAAAAATATCTTAATAGAAAAGTTTGTGTTTATCTGGCATTCAGAGCACACATACATGCAGTACAGTACAGTAGTTCATCACTGACATTTGAATCATGACTCATGATATGAGGGCACTAATTCTATGCCACCTATTAGATGTCGAAGTGGAGTTAGGTGCCTAAATGTAATTCTGTTCCACCCTGTTCCAAGTTCCTGAAAGTCCATTAACGCATCCACTTTTGTAACACCTGCCGTCTGACCACTAAGACTGAGTCACAAAAAGACAGTAAGGAGGAAAACGAACTGCCATTTTTTTGTATTAACTGTTTTTAAGGATTCCATCAGAGTAGAAAAGAATTGTGTTTAGGCATCTCAAGCCACTTACATTAACTGACAATTATTGGACTATTCTTTTCCAAATGAATGGGCACAGTTGCATTTAGTTCACATTGCTGGGATTCATCTAGTACACACTGGACATGTCTACATGAGATGTTTTACTGCTTAGCTGACTAATTGCATGGTAAAACATTACCATCTATATGTGCTGATGCTACTGTGCAGTCAATCAGTCAACTGCAGGGTTAGTTTTCTACCTGCAAATACAGGTAGCAAATTAAGCATGCAGTAGTGACTACACAGTAGCCCATGTATAAATTTCCGATGGGGAGCAAATTTGCTCCTGGTCATTTCAGGCAACAGGGGACAGGAGAACAATTCCCTCCCACAAGAGCCTGCTGCCTGGGTGGGCTTTGAGCTCGGAGCCTGGGCCATGACAATGTCCCCTTGCCCTGGCAGCAGGCAGCTCCTGGCCCCAGCTCTGTAATCAGAGTGGGGGTTGGAAGATTGCTCCCTGCCCCTGGGAGCTGCCTGATTGCTGGGGTGGGCTCTGAGTGCAAAGCCCAGCCGGGATAATGTCTGCCTGCTCCAGCAGCAGACAGCTCTCAGCCCTGGCTGGGAGCTAATCAATGTGGAGACCAGATCCCCTTCTGCCCCCCAATCCTGGTGCTAGGGGCTCCTGGCTCCCCACAGGAGCAGGGAGCTGAGCAGTGCCAAGACTAGGGAGCTACTGGTGGGGCAGGTATCACGAAGCCCCTGGGTGGGTCACTGCTAGCTGCCCTCCCCCAGTGGGACAGCTCCTGGCTTGCTGTTAGCTGCCCCACTGGTGGATCGGGAAAGGGGGCTGGGACCTGCCCCTCCCCCTCAGTTGTTTCCCAGCCCCATGTCCTAATCAGGTGATCAGAGCATGGGGGTTGGGAAACAGCCGCAGGGGAGGGGACTCTTCTGCCCCCCTGCCCTCATCACATGGTACTGTGTAACAGCTGCAGGAGAGGGGACTCTTCCCAGCCCCATGCCCTGATTGCCTGATCAGGACACAGGTCTGTGAAACACCTCCAGGGGAGGGACACAGACCAGAGCTGGTTGGGACCTGCCCCAGATGGGGACAGGCCCTAACCATCCATGGGGAAGCCCTGCTGGGCACACAGCATGTCCCCTTGTGCTCAGGGTGGGAAAGCTCTACAGCAGTAGCTCTCCTACCTCTTGTGCATCAGGACTCCTTCTGGCCTCCTGTCAGCTGTCTCCTGGCCCCTTGCTCCCTGCCAGCCCCTGGGTGCTGCAGGGGGCAGAGCTGGGTGGGAGAAGCTGTCTCTGGACTGCTCCCATTGGGAGGAAATCTGCTCCCAAGAGGGAGCACATGTAAAAGTCTATTCAATTAATTGCATGTTTAGACACACCCACCATGGAGAAAATAAAATCCTGTGGTTTATATTTACTAATTTCTTCTAAAAAATTGTGTAATATTATGTGACTCAACAAATGTTTATTTGAGTGAGATTCAATAAAGTACTTAAGGCCAGATCCAGATTGGCATCAAAGGTGTCTCCATATAAAATTAAGCACAACTGAAATATAGGCATCTTACCCTAGGAAAATGATTCAAATGGACAGGGTTAAGCACCCATGATCAATATGGAGTGAACAGGGAGAAAGAGGTGTCTCTAAAGCATAGTGCTGAATACCTGGATGCTGAGTAGGAAAGCGCCTCAAGCTTGCCAGTAGGTAGCACTGAGGATGCACCTGAAGTCCCTTCCCTCTCTGGGGCTCAGCTACTTGACTCAGGGATGCACAGCAGGCACCTCATTTCATTCAAGACAGTGTACTCAGGGGTTATAAACCAAGGGCTAAATTCCATTTACCCGTATGCACCTAAATAGCACATGTATAGCCATGTAACTGTACATTGGGGCACTTCAGCACAGTTTGAGATTCTATTTCCATCTGTGGCAAAACAGGATTTTTTCAACTTAGAATGAAGGAGGGGCTTGCTACATATTTGTCCAGCATCTTAGTGACACTTGCTCAGGGATCGGGCAATTAAGACTGTAGAACACCAGACTCAAAATGGGCTTGAATCTCTGGGTATTTATACATGTGCTCCAGGAGTGTTTAATCAGGTCTGCTCCAATGCACTGGAATTACAGTGCACTGGAGCAGCCTCCCTGCTTGTGTATAGGCTTCCCAGCACAGTGTTTCCTGCTTCCCAGCACAGTGCTCTAACTACTGGACAATGCCTGGAGCCCCCTTCAACCCTTGTCTTGAAGCAGGACCATTACACTTAATATTCACTGGAGAAAACAGATTTAAAAAAACCCCACTGGGATCGTTTCTGTCCCATTGGCTGGAGGGACCCAAGCTAGAATGTAGGGCTGCTCCCTTCCAGGGTCATGTCTATGTCACTTAACCAACTTTGTATGGCTTACTATACTTGTGGCCCTATGCACCTTCCTTTAGCAGGGCAAGGGGAGTGGGGAAAGAGAATCACCCACTTGCCCCCTCCTCCTTACCTACAGCATGCCAAAAAGTCCCAGTGACACTGGGTGATGCTGCCAGAACACTAAACATGGCATGGTGAGTAACATGGCCCCGGTGCTGCAGCCAGGAAGTCTCCCCTGGGAAACAATGACTGCCAGTGAGAGAGGCCCTGTCCAGCAGTGCCCCAGCCAGAGCACTGAGCTCCGGGGAGCCTAGGACCCAGGAAGATGGGATCCTTGGCTCTAATTCACCTCAGGGGTCTCCTTCCCCCATAGGGGGTATGAGCCACAGCTGGGAAGTGAACACAGGTGCTGGCTGACTGGCTAGACAAGCCCAATGACAACTTCTAAGGGATGCCAGAAATGCTGTGAGGGACCCTTGGACACCAGAGAAACTTGCTGGTGGATGGTGAGTGGCAGCTAGGCTGCCCACATTTCTTAATTTTGGAAGTAAACACACTGCTAGGGATACCCGGCATGAACCCTAGGAGGTACTGTTAAGGTGCTCCAGCTGTGACACTCGAAGGGTAATCAACGTAGCAACTGGAGCTGAGTTCAGTGTGACCATGTAATATATGGAGGCCCGTGGTGAAGGTGTAGGGATGGAGGAGCTCCCAATCCGCAAGCCATAAGAGTCTTGCCAAACGTCATCTCTGAACATCACCAGTTTGACGAGGGGCTGCCCTGACTCGATGAACATTGTCTTCCACTGAAGCAGAATTCTCCATAACTTCTTCCATCAAGTCATGACAGGAGAGTGCCTCAGTGGGATAAGTTTTTTTTTTCCCCCAGAGAGGACAATTGGAGGGACAACCAGGCCTCCGAGCCAGCATCATCACACTTCTCTTTTTGGCTGCGAGCTTCAAGTGGTAGGGTGGAGGTAGTTTTAGGCAGTACCTAAGTTATGGTGTAAGTGGCACTACTAGCTAGAGCACTTGCCCAGGGAGTGAGCAACCTCATGCCTAGACCCTCCTGATCTTGAGGGAGGATATATCTACATTTCCTATTTCCCAGGAGGGTGCCTAAACAGCAGTTGATTGAGCTGTTGGGAGAGGGATGCCCTGTGATGTTGTGCCAATAGGCCAAAAGATAAGCAATAGACATGGGCCCAGAAGACAAGACTTGGCTGGGCCCTAATGATAAGGGTACTCTCCTTTGAGGGCAATCTTGTGTTTACAAGCAAACATTATTTTGCTTGTTATCCGATGTAAAATTCATAACCAGTTTAGGAGCAGGCATCAGATATTAGGACTTCAACCTCTCAGCTAAGGGCCTTAGTCCCTGGCCCTAACACAACAAGTCTTTCTGGGAACTGAGACAAAGTGTAGGTGCCTACCCAGAGATAATCTTGCTCACAGAGCAATTTAAACAAGGTTTAGATGCCCAGCTGCTCATGTGAAGAGCCTCCAGGGAATCTTTTTTCCTTTGTGATGCTCTGAGGCTATGCAGCAAAGACTTCAGGAACTGAAAAAATGAGAGAGAACACAATAGAGAAATACTTTTTAACTTAGTGGTTAGGGCACTTGGCAAGGAGGGGAGAATCCAGGGTTCTGCTCCCAGGACTATTTTTTCTATTGTATACTCAACAATCATTGGATAAAATAAGCAATCCTCAGAAAAGGAACCAGTACCTAGGGTGTTTTTTTCTGTAAACTGAGTTTATTCCAAGGGTTCATACCAGTATATATCTGAGTATATGCCAAGGGTTCATACCAGTACGTATGAGTCTTAGAATAATAATTTATTCTATATTTCATGTCACCATTGCAGTAGTCAAAAATGGTTTTCACCATGTTATTTTGTTTTGAAGACCAGTAGCCAGATTATATTCTATCTGCTGGACATCTAAATACTGCAGTTGCCAAAGCATGATTCTGTTCTACCCTGCCCAAGTCCTGGAACTCCATTAATGCATCTACTTTTGTAACACACCATCATCTGACCCATAAAATTCAGTCACAAAAAGACCAGTGAGGTGGATGAGGACCAATCCACAAGGACTTGAAAAGGGTGAATTAGAATCACACTTAAGCACGTAAGTCAACTTAGACACAAAATAGGTGGAAGACAATTAGGCCTTTTGTGTCTGGTACAGAAAGTATCATGATGATGCTCCATATGGTGCAACATGTGGTTGCCTGTGTTCTAAATGACACAACCCATTAACAATACTTCCTTCAAACTCTGTAAAAGACACTATTTCTTTATCAGACAGTATATCCAGTATGATACAATGCTGTCACATATAATATGATGTTAAATGCACAAAAAATGTTGAACAGCAGATATTCCTTCTGTTTTTCACATATGAATTGTAGGCTGGATAAATACGACAGATAGCTATCAAACTCTTGCTAACCTATGATGAATTAATTTTGTTTTACAGTGTTAAGTGTGATGTAGATGGCCAAATTTAGAACCTTAGATGACCAGGAAAAATTAGTATATCATACTTAGTAACTTAGAGTTGTAAAAACTCTATTAGAGCCACCACTACCTCCTAGAAATGGATTAGAAGTATGCTTGTCTTTTCCAGAGTTGTAGCCTCAAAGAGCTCTCAAATTGCTAATTACTACTGCCCTTGAGATTACCTGGAGTATATTGCTCTAAGGCGAAGTTAATCAGGCTCAGCTGATTTGAAAATACCCAGCTTTCCTGAGCAGTCTATAAAATATTCTTTCCTAGTTTATCCTGAGTTCTCATGTTCTTCTCCCCATGCTAATTTTATTAGCTATGTCTCCCCACTAGGTAGTGAGCCATCTCTTCCCTTGGATTTCCTCCTCTTACTAATTGTATTTATAGAATGTTTCCTTGTTTCCTTGCATGTCTTTTGCTACCTGATTCTTGTTTTGTGCTTCAGTCTTTCTGATTCTGTCCCTATAGGCTCATGCTGTACCTTTATACTCATCCTTAATAATTTGACCTACTTTCTAATTTTTGATGATCTATTCTTGAGTTTCAGGAAGTTCAACAGCTTGTGATTTGCCAAGCTTGGTCTCTTACTTAACTTCCTGTTGTCCTTTCCATTGCAATGCTTTCTGCTTGCTTAATATTGTTTCTTTAAGAAATCACCAACACCCCTAAACAACTTTTTCCTTTAGATTTGCTTTCCATGAGACCTTAAGTTCCATTTTTGTCATTTTTTCAACTCTTCTGCCTTAGTGCCCTTGCCAAATGTCTTTATTTGGCTTTATTATCCCTCCTTTCCTTCCTAAGACTAAAAAACTGTATAATTCCATAATTCCATAATCACTTTGCTTTCCACTTTCTCATTCTCCACCAGTTCCTCTCGCTGGTCAAAGTCGAACTCAGACCTTTTGATTGCTTTTTCCTCCTTTTGTATCAAAAGAATTGTCCCTGATGCATTCCAAAAAATCTTGTGAGACAGCATGGATGTAACCTTGTTCATTTTATGTGTCCTGATGACACTTCCCCAGCTGTGTAACTTCTGGTTTTGGCACTTGGGCTGCATCCACAGAAGCATGGAGGTTTGGTTCCCTGGGGACAACTAGCAGCAGCATACCTTATGCCACCGCTAGTTGTCCCCTGGGAAACCTATGCCACACACCCTCTGGGCTGTCCCCAGCAACCTTATCTTGGGTCCTGGGGACCTCCCAGAGCTGCAGCAGCAGTGATCCTGCTTCTTAGAGCTGGTCAGCAACCAGTCTTGGGGGGCTCCTGGAGCTGCAGCAACAGCAATTATGTCTCTCAGTGCCCCTGCATGCACCACTCTGCTTTTGGGGTAGGGTTTAGCAGGTTTTTTTGACCCCTGGATATTTAGGGGCCAACCCCTTCCTCCCCACCCCCTGCTGCTCCCTTGCAGCACAGAGAACACCTGAATATGTGGTATGTGGCGCTGCAGACATGCCTGTGGTACCACATACCACATGACCAAGCTCTTCTGGATATAGTCCTAGGGTTTGAAGTCCCATTTCACATTCAGTGTAGATGCACAATCATTGACACAACTATTAAGCATATGCAGGAAATTGCTTTCTGGCTGGGCTGGTGTCTGGCTCTGCAGTCATATACTTGGCCAGTTTAAGTTAAGAGGTATAGGAGGACAACAGATAAGAGGACTCACTTGGAGTGGGAGACCCAAGTTATAGGTCCATGGGGTGGCCTACATGTGCAATTATTGCAGACCACTAAATGATGGAGCTTATTGCCCTGAAGTTTTTCACTCCTAGGCTCACCATTTGAATGTGTACCAGGTAGCAAAAAACTCTGGAGCAAATTGTTCTGCAGTTTATTCATGCACACCACATGGAGCCTGGTTGGAGCAGTCCAGGTTGGCAGGAGACTCAGGGGATCAGTTTGCCAGCCCAGGGCTTCTCCAGCCAGGCTCCATGTGCTGTGGTGGGTTGGCTGGGTCACAACATGCCTCAGTGCAGGGCTAGCTGTCAGATAGCCCCTACACTGAGGCACCCTGTGCTCCACCCAGCCAGAGAACAGCACATGGAGACAGGGGACCAGGTGGCATGGACGCCGCATGCCCCCGGAGGCTGGGGGGGGGGGGGGGGGGGGAGACCGG
>NW_005841842.1:2322487-2334571 GCF_000455745.1 Alligator sinensis | reverse complement strand
GGGTGCATGGCGAAGGAAAATGGGGCGCCCCTGCAGGCAGCCACAGTGCTGTCGGTGGCAGGGGGGTTGGTGAACAGTGGTCAGTGACCACCCGCAAACACCGCCGGCAGTGTTGGCAGTGGCAATCGCAGACCACCTGCAGGCACCACCGGCATTGTCAGCAGTGGGGGGGTGGGAGTGGGGAGCAGCAACTGCCCACAGGTGCTGCCAACAGTGTCAGCGGCGCCTTTTCGCAGGGGGTGAACCACCATGCTCATGGTGTGCACGTGCACCCCCTACACATTGCCAGTGCCAGGTGGCCCAGTGCTGCTCCCCCATCCACGCATGCTGCAGAGCCCCTGCATGAGGCACACTGCACCCCAGCCAGCTTCAAAGCCGAGAGCCTGGCTGGGGCACAGTGTGCCTCAGTGTCAGGTCTCTTCAGGACATGAAGCTGCTCCCCTATCTCCATGTGCTGCAGAACCCTGTTACAGCAGCAAATTAGGTTGCTGCTCAGTAAAGCATCTCATGTAGATGTGCCCCATGTCACCCAGATTAAATTACATCTTTCCTACTTTCTAGCACAATACTCTGACCATGTTTGAGATATCTTTCCAGCACTCTTGCAGCTGGTCCCGTGGGCAACCAAGAGAGGTAGGTATGTGGCATCAGGAAGAAGAGATCAAACTGAAGAGTGTCAGGATCAGTGAGATGGTTGCTACTTCAGACTCTAGTCTGGGACCTTGCTTCTGTTAGGGCAGGAATTTGTTCACAACTCTCCATCCATTTTATTCAATGAGGATTAAATATAATGTTCAATGTACTTCAAGATGATGGCTTGAGAGGGCACTGAAATCAAAGACATGTATGATCTGTGTCCCCTGAGTGACAAGGGCTTAAAACCCATGACTCCTGCGTCCTGGGTGAGTGCTCTAACCTTGGAACTAAACATAAATGGGATGACTTTCCTCCTCCTCCTTTTTGCCCAGCAACAATTTTGTACCTTGAGCTCACCCGAATACTTAATGTAAGGAGCCATGTACTTGCCTGACCAGAAAGCAGTTTACTGTGCCTACTCAATAGTTGCATGGATGCTTGCAAATCCACACTGCACATGGAATAGGATTACAAACTGTTCAGAGGGTGCCTATATGCAAACAGCGAGGCTGCTCCAATGCACCATAATTCCAGCGTGTTGGAGCAGGCTCAATTGATTGAGTCTGCTGGAGTGAGGTGATTACCACACTCCAGCAGACTCCAGCATCTCATGTATCAGCGAGATATGCAGGATCATCAAAAAAGTTTTGGTTAAAGCACCCCTGCCACCATTTTTAAGTGCTCTTGGAGCCACTCTAATTTAAGCCTCCCTCCCGTTCCACAGCATGTGCATAAACACTCATAATAATGTCAAAAATAAGTAAAATGAAATAGGATTCTACCCTTTGTCTCCTTGGTTCCTAACAGAGGACTGGGCAGTTAAAATTCTCCCATTATCAAAATTGTTATACTGTCACTGATTCTGTTGTTGAAAAAAACTCTTATCCAGTTGAACAGGTTTGGTGTTTACAGTAAACTGCTGTCATTAATTAGTTATGTAATGACAGACAAAATTGTTTAGATAAACCAATATATTTAAGATGTCACATAGGTGTCCAATCCACAGTGTAAGTGCCCATTTAACAATCAAGTATACTATAACCAAGGTACAGTAATCAAGGTTGAATATAGCCCTTATGCGGTAAGTGTTTAGGGACCAGGCACTACGCCATCATGGGTGGATATAGGAATTTGAAAAGGAGGGGTGGGAGACACCACCAGTGGTGCAGGGTTTTTCACCATCAGTCAAGGCAGGCCCCACTTTTCCTCACGTGCTTCCCATTTGACCTTGCCAGGTGTCCCACTCCAGCCTGGGGCTCCAGCCATGGCTCAGACATCACAGAGGACCCAGGCATCTGGGGCTGTGGGGAAATGGAGCTACCAGCACGTGACATTCACTGTGGAACTGGATCTACACCTGTATTCTACCTGTTAAGCATGTCAGTGGTATTAAGCACCTTAGTGTGATTCTATTTCATTCTGCTTGAGTCCCTGAAAATCTGTTAATACAAAAAGTGGGTGGATTTTCCTCTTCCTCATTGCTCTTTTGTGACTCAGTCTTGAGAGTAAGCTGGCAGTTGTTACAAAAGTAGGTAACAGATTTCAGGGACTCAGGGAAGGTGGAAAAGAATCACACTTAGACTCCTAAGTCTATTAGATGCCTAATAGGTGGAATCAAATATTTCCCTTAGTTTGCTCTTGCATTCAGCAACCTCTCTATGGAAAATAATTATGCCAAGCTGGTGGAGGGCCACTGTTCTCTCTGCTCATTGCTTATTTGTCTACTTGTACTTGCATTTACTCAATTTGCACACAAAATTGCAAGAAGTACATAATTGCATAACTAAATTATTTAATCATCTGTCTTTTGTAGCACCGCCATTACATTTAAATTTTCACACCTCATGGAGATGAAGACTAATCGGCTTTCTGTCAGTTTAAGTTTGGATGGTTTCCTTCATAATCATAAAATGTAACATTTTGTAAACTAGAAGATTGCCTTTTGCAGAATTTTAGCCAACCATGATGACTGAATGGACATTCACTGGGGCAGGATTTATCCTATTATCTAAAATATTTATAAGACATCTGTATATTTGTACAGATTGTATATGAGATTAAATTATGCTTCTTTTATCAGTATGTAGGAGGTAGAGGAGAAATAATTTCTAATACTTCTTGTTCAACAATGTTCATAAAGAGTCTCACCTCATTACCTCCCCTTCCTCCTGTTTAGCCGGGTTTCTCTGCTGCTCCTCAAACCTTACCCATATTTCTAAACATGGGAAAATTAAGTAAGCAGTTATTGGGAAGAATTCTATAGTTATGTCATTTTCAAGTAGCAAAATAAAGTAGAAATTGTCTAATTATATAACAAATCAGTATTTTAGACCACATTCAAAGCTGGTGCAAATTTACACATGGTTCAACTAACATGAATGGAGCTACACTAATTCCCATCAGCTGAGAATCTGTCAGTTAACGCACATTTTAACTTTCAGCATGACACAGAACTTCTCCTAAATTCTTCTCTCAGTTAAATATGAACCAACAGCTAGAGTACAAATGCTCAATGACACATTTCCCCTACTACTGGAATTTAAACTGGAGGCAAATGTAATTTAGTTGGTACTATATTTCACAGTTCAAGGAATTTGCTGAATGCTTACTATGGCCAAAAACATTCAGTTGAGATAGTGACACCAGCAGCACTGTACTCTGACAACATATTGTAGTATACAGTACTTAATAGAATTATATTTGGGAAATAAAAATGAAGTGTAGATGTAAAATATGTTGATCCTAGTTCTGGGTGATATTTTAAACAATTACAGATGGTGGCGTACTAGCCAGTTATTGACAGCAGTATCAGCTTTAGAAAGCATTTTGACAGGTCTCATCGTACAATGATTAATTACTGCAAGGCATTCCAATTTCCTCTCTCGTACAGCTCATGGCTCAGGGTAAAATCTGTAGCTCTTATTACACTATACAACACAGGAAATGTCTTTTCACTGCTGTATCCAAGGACCAATCAGAAGTGCAAAAGCCAGTCAAATAAGACCCACTGTGGTAAGCTAGTGTTGGAAAGGCTTTTTCTCAAGGGACCAAAGAAGGAAGGAAGTTTACATGGCTTTCCGTTTCTGTATTTGTTTTAAATGACCAATAACCAGCAAACTTTCTGAGCAGGGCAGGTGGGTATTGGTCAGGTCAACTCTCAGTTATATGTACAAAGGCAAAGGTGCGAGATAGGAGTAATTATGAGTAAAAGAGAAGGGTCCAAATGCCCATCCCTGAATTATTTCAGTCCTCCATCAGGAAAAGAAAATAAGCAAGAAACAGCATGAAATAAGCAAGGAATGGCCTATTTTGATCAGATTAGTTTTAAGGAAAGAGAAAGGATGGTTTCTATGTGAAAAATTATTCCTTTAATCCTAGTTCTAGATATGGAAGGGTTTTGCACATCCTCTTTTCTGTTCAACCAGGAAGTTTCAGGAAACTCAAAAGAACATAAGAACAAAATAACTGCCATTCACTGGGTCAGACCATAGGTCTATCTTGTCCAGTATCCTGTGTCACATAGTGGCAGAGTGGATGGTGAAAGGGACAATGAACTGGGTATGACCAGCATTTTTTTCCATTGTTCCTTTCTCATTTGCAGCCTCCAGCACTTACGGTTTTGGAAGTTCTAATTCAGAGGCTGTATCCCTAACTCCTACACTCAGTAGCTACCGATGCCCCTTTTCTCCAAGAATTTGTTCAATCCCTTTTTTAATGTAACTAAACTGTCACCTTCCACAACATCTGGTGGCAATGAGTTCTGCATTTTAATTACATGCTGTGTGAAAAAGAACTTCTTTTTGCTAGTTTTGAATTTACTACCTACTACTTTCATCTTATGACCCTAGTTCTTGTATTGTGAGGCAGTTCCCTATTTACTTTCTCTTTGTCATTTAGTATTTTGTAAACCCTTATCATGTCCCCCCTTAAGCACCTTTATCTAAATTGAATAGGTCTAGCCTCTTTAGTCTCTGCTCATATGGAAGCCCCTCCATACCACTAATCATTCTTGTTGACCTTTTCTGGTTCTTCTATATCTTTTTCGAGGTGTGGGGATCAGGACTGGGCACCATATTCAAGGTGTGGCTGCACCATGGATTTATAAAGGGGCATAATGATACAGTAACAAACCCCTGCAGTGTCAGGCACAATCATTACAGCCCAGGTGGCCCAGTGCTGCTCCCCCATCCACGCATGCTGCAGAGCCCCTGCATGAGGCACACTGCACCCCAGCCAGCTTCAAAGCCGAGAGCCTGGCTGGGGCACAGTGTGCCTCAGTGTCAGGTCTCTTCAGGACATGAAGCTGCTCCCCTATCTCCATGTGCTGCAGAACCCTGTTACAGCAGCAAATTAGGTTGCTGCTCAGTAAAGCATCTCATGTAGATGTGCCCCATGTCACCCAGATTAAATTACATCTTTCCTACTTTCTAGCACAATACTCTGACCATGTTTGAGATATCTTTCCAGCACTCTTGCAGCTGGTCCCGTGGGCAACCAAGAGAGGTAGGTATGTGGCATCAGGAAGAAGAGATCAAACTGAAGAGTGTCAGGATCAGTGAGATGGTTGCTACTTCAGACTCTAGTCTGGGACCTTGCTTCTGTTAGGGCAGGAATTTGTTCACAACTCTCCATCCATTTTATTCAATGAGGATTAAATATAATGTTCAATGTACTTCAAGATGATGGCTTGAGAGGGCACTGAAATCAAAGACATGTATGATCTGTGTCCCCTGAGTGACAAGGGCTTAAAACCCATGACTCCTGCGTCCTGGGTGAGTGCTCTAACCTTGGAACTAAACATAAATGGGATGACTTTCCTCCTCCTCCTTTTTGCCCAGCAACAATTTTGTACCTTGAGCTCACCCGAATACTTAATGTAAGGAGCCATGTACTTGCCTGACCAGAAAGCAGTTTACTGTGCCTACTCAATAGTTGCATGGATGCTTGCAAATCCACACTGCACATGGAATAGGATTACAAACTGTTCAGAGGGTGCCTATATGCAAACAGCGAGGCTGCTCCAATGCACCATAATTCCAGCGTGTTGGAGCAGGCTCAATTGATTGAGTCTGCTGGAGTGAGGTGATTACCACACTCCAGCAGACTCCAGCATCTCATGTATCAGCGAGATATGCAGGATCATCAAAAAAGTTTTGGTTAAAGCACCCCTGCCACCATTTTTAAGTGCTCTTGGAGCCACTCTAATTTAAGCCTCCCTCCCGTTCCACAGCATGTGCATAAACACTCATAATAATGTCAAAAATAAGTAAAATGAAATAGGATTCTACCCTTTGTCTCCTTGGTTCCTAACAGAGGACTGGGCAGTTAAAATTCTCCCATTATCAAAATTGTTATACTGTCACTGATTCTGTTGTTGAAAAAAACTCTTATCCAGTTGAACAGGTTTGGTGTTTACAGTAAACTGCTGTCATTAATTAGTTATGTAATGACAGACAAAATTGTTTAGATAAACCAATATATTTAAGATGTCACATAGGTGTCCAATCCACAGTGTAAGTGCCCATTTAACAATCAAGTATACTATAACCAAGGTACAGTAATCAAGGTTGAATATAGCCCTTATGCGGTAAGTGTTTAGGGACCAGGCACTACGCCATCATGGGTGGATATAGGAATTTGAAAAGGAGGGGTGGGAGACACCACCAGTGGTGCAGGGTTTTTCACCATCAGTCAAGGCAGGCCCCACTTTTCCTCACGTGCTTCCCATTTGACCTTGCCAGGTGTCCCACTCCAGCCTGGGGCTCCAGCCATGGCTCAGACATCACAGAGGACCCAGGCATCTGGGGCTGTGGGGAAATGGAGCTACCAGCACGTGACATTCACTGTGGAACTGGATCTACACCTGTATTCTACCTGTTAAGCATGTCAGTGGTATTAAGCACCTTAGTGTGATTCTATTTCATTCTGCTTGAGTCCCTGAAAATCTGTTAATACAAAAAGTGGGTGGATTTTCCTCTTCCTCATTGCTCTTTTGTGACTCAGTCTTGAGAGTAAGCTGGCAGTTGTTACAAAAGTAGGTAACAGATTTCAGGGACTCAGGGAAGGTGGAAAAGAATCACACTTAGACTCCTAAGTCTATTAGATGCCTAATAGGTGGAATCAAATATTTCCCTTAGTTTGCTCTTGCATTCAGCAACCTCTCTATGGAAAATAATTATGCCAAGCTGGTGGAGGGCCACTGTTCTCTCTGCTCATTGCTTATTTGTCTACTTGTACTTGCATTTACTCAATTTGCACACAAAATTGCAAGAAGTACATAATTGCATAACTAAATTATTTAATCATCTGTCTTTTGTAGCACCGCCATTACATTTAAATTTTCACACCTCATGGAGATGAAGACTAATCGGCTTTCTGTCAGTTTAAGTTTGGATGGTTTCCTTCATAATCATAAAATGTAACATTTTGTAAACTAGAAGATTGCCTTTTGCAGAATTTTAGCCAACCATGATGACTGAATGGACATTCACTGGGGCAGGATTTATCCTATTATCTAAAATATTTATAAGACATCTGTATATTTGTACAGATTGTATATGAGATTAAATTATGCTTCTTTTATCAGTATGTAGGAGGTAGAGGAGAAATAATTTCTAATACTTCTTGTTCAACAATGTTCATAAAGAGTCTCACCTCATTACCTCCCCTTCCTCCTGTTTAGCCGGGTTTCTCTGCTGCTCCTCAAACCTTACCCATATTTCTAAACATGGGAAAATTAAGTAAGCAGTTATTGGGAAGAATTCTATAGTTATGTCATTTTCAAGTAGCAAAATAAAGTAGAAATTGTCTAATTATATAACAAATCAGTATTTTAGACCACATTCAAAGCTGGTGCAAATTTACACATGGTTCAACTAACATGAATGGAGCTACACTAATTCCCATCAGCTGAGAATCTGTCAGTTAACGCACATTTTAACTTTCAGCATGACACAGAACTTCTCCTAAATTCTTCTCTCAGTTAAATATGAACCAACAGCTAGAGTACAAATGCTCAATGACACATTTCCCCTACTACTGGAATTTAAACTGGAGGCAAATGTAATTTAGTTGGTACTATATTTCACAGTTCAAGGAATTTGCTGAATGCTTACTATGGCCAAAAACATTCAGTTGAGATAGTGACACCAGCAGCACTGTACTCTGACAACATATTGTAGTATACAGTACTTAATAGAATTATATTTGGGAAATAAAAATGAAGTGTAGATGTAAAATATGTTGATCCTAGTTCTGGGTGATATTTTAAACAATTACAGATGGTGGCGTACTAGCCAGTTATTGACAGCAGTATCAGCTTTAGAAAGCATTTTGACAGGTCTCATCGTACAATGATTAATTACTGCAAGGCATTCCAATTTCCTCTCTCGTACAGCTCATGGCTCAGGGTAAAATCTGTAGCTCTTATTACACTATACAACACAGGAAATGTCTTTTCACTGCTGTATCCAAGGACCAATCAGAAGTGCAAAAGCCAGTCAAATAAGACCCACTGTGGTAAGCTAGTGTTGGAAAGGCTTTTTCTCAAGGGACCAAAGAAGGAAGGAAGTTTACATGGCTTTCCGTTTCTGTATTTGTTTTAAATGACCAATAACCAGCAAACTTTCTGAGCAGGGCAGGTGGGTATTGGTCAGGTCAACTCTCAGTTATATGTACAAAGGCAAAGGTGCGAGATAGGAGTAATTATGAGTAAAAGAGAAGGGTCCAAATGCCCATCCCTGAATTATTTCAGTCCTCCATCAGGAAAAGAAAATAAGCAAGAAACAGCATGAAATAAGCAAGGAATGGCCTATTTTGATCAGATTAGTTTTAAGGAAAGAGAAAGGATGGTTTCTATGTGAAAAATTATTCCTTTAATCCTAGTTCTAGATATGGAAGGGTTTTGCACATCCTCTTTTCTGTTCAACCAGGAAGTTTCAGGAAACTCAAAAGAACATAAGAACAAAATAACTGCCATTCACTGGGTCAGACCATAGGTCTATCTTGTCCAGTATCCTGTGTCACATAGTGGCAGAGTGGATGGTGAAAGGGACAATGAACTGGGTATGACCAGCATTTTTTTCCATTGTTCCTTTCTCATTTGCAGCCTCCAGCACTTACGGTTTTGGAAGTTCTAATTCAGAGGCTGTATCCCTAACTCCTACACTCAGTAGCTACCGATGCCCCTTTTCTCCAAGAATTTGTTCAATCCCTTTTTTAATGTAACTAAACTGTCACCTTCCACAACATCTGGTGGCAATGAGTTCTGCATTTTAATTACATGCTGTGTGAAAAAGAACTTCTTTTTGCTAGTTTTGAATTTACTACCTACTACTTTCATCTTATGACCCTAGTTCTTGTATTGTGAGGCAGTTCCCTATTTACTTTCTCTTTGTCATTTAGTATTTTGTAAACCCTTATCATGTCCCCCCTTAAGCACCTTTATCTAAATTGAATAGGTCTAGCCTCTTTAGTCTCTGCTCATATGGAAGCCCCTCCATACCACTAATCATTCTTGTTGACCTTTTCTGGTTCTTCTATATCTTTTTCGAGGTGTGGGGATCAGGACTGGGCACCATATTCAAGGTGTGGCTGCACCATGGATTTATAAAGGGGCATAATGATACAGTAACAAACCCCTGCAGTGTCAGGCACAATCATTACAGCCAGTGAGGGATTTACTTTATATTGAGTGTCTTAGGGGTTAGGGTCACAGGCCAACAGACCAACAGGAAGGGACAAATACAAGTACAAAGGCATCCAAAGTATAACAACATACACTTAGAGGACAAGTAAACAGGTAGTGGTCAGGACCGCTGGGGTACATACATACAGCCCATAGAGTCCCATGCCCACCCCTGGGGATGTTCCCAAGAACCAGCCTTTAGTCTAGAATTACTCTGTGCAGGTCCGTAGGTTGGGGATCATGTGCAGTTAATCTGTGGTTCATCTGAGCTATGCAAAATCTCCTCTCTTCTTCACTCTAGCTTATAGCAGCACTATCACCCCCAGGGCTTATGGCACATAGCCAGCCAGGGCTCAGAGGTCACCACCTCTTCCTCCAGCCCCTAAGGTTTTCTGGGCTTTGCAGTTCAGCAGCAGGGCTCTACAGAGTTTTTTGTCACTTTCTCTTTCTGCTTCCAGGTGCCTCTGGGATTTGTAGGCCATGGTCAGTCAGCAGGCCTCCAAAAGGTTGCTCCCCTTCTGTCACACACTCATATCACATTTTTAGTGCACACAATGCATATATTACAATACTTTCCTCACCAAATCAGCACCAAGTCACTAGCATCAAGAAGAGGATATACAGGGAATGCTGATAGCAATGATGCATTGTCAGGTCTGAATCTGTTTCTTCATTGGCAAGGTATGTCCACTGCAATCAGCAGAAATTAGCAGCAATTATTCAGTCTTCTTGAGAGACTGGCTGCAGAGATCGGTTGCGGGGGAAATCCCTCCGGGCATTGCGGTCTGCTGCAGGGACCACCCCCCCTGAGGAATCGAGGTCTGCTGTGGGGAGACCCCTTCCCCCGGGAAGCGAGACTGGTCACAGGGGGGCATGTGCCCCCCTGACTAAGATGGCACCAATTGCCCATGGCCAAATTCCCAGCTTTTGGGAATTCTCACCTAACTATTTATCTACTAGTCCAGGGCCTGCAGGGATTAGTGATGGACTTCTTTGTCCTGTTCTTTGTCTGTAGCACCCAGTTTACGATTTTGAAGATTGGAATGCTTTCATGTAACTAAGATCTTTTGGTTTAACATAGGACTATCAGAATGCAATGGTCCCTCATCCAGTGAAGTCAGGCTAAATGAACTGGTACTCCTTTTTGGCCCTAAGCTCTATAAACAAAATAATAAAATCTTCTGATTTAATGGATTAGACCAAAATGAAAAACCAGAAAAAACTGATTCAAAATCATCATAGCTCAGCCCCTGGCATGGATCTTTGAGAACTCCTGGCTCTCTGATGAAGTGCCTGAAGATAAGAAGAAGGCCAATGTGGTGCCTATCTTCGAGAAAGGGAGGAAAGTGGATCCGGCAAACTACAGGCCCATCGGCTTGACCTCTATCCTGAGGAAAGTTTTAGAAAAGATTATCAAAGAGGCCATTCTTAACAGACTGGCTGATGGCAACATCCTGAGGGATAGCCAGCATGGGTTTGTTGTGGGTAGGTCTTGCTTGACCAATCTTATTTCCTTTTACAACCAAGTGACCTATCACCTGGACAAGGGGGAAGAGATTGATGTCGTATATCTTGACTTTAAAAAATCCTTCAATCTGACATCCCATGATCACCTCTTGGCAAAACTGGCTAACTGCAGCCTCAGGTCCACCATGATCCACTGGCTGGGGAATTGGCTCTGTGGTCAGACCCAGAGGGTGGTGGTTGACGGAAGTCAATCATCGTGGTGCCCTGTGACCAGCGGGGTCCCTCAAGGCTCTGTCCTTGGACCTATTTTGTTCAACATCTTCATTAATGATGTAGACATTGGTATCAGAAGTGGACTGGCCAAGTTCGCTGATGATACCAAACTTTGGGGTAAAGCATCCACACCTGAGGACAGGAGGGCAATCCAGGCTGACCTTGACATCCAAAAATACAGTTTAATTCTGGGTAGGGTGACAATGTAGTGGAAGAACAGGAAAGTAGGTGCAGTCAGCAATAAAAACTTTTTCTTGTGGTGGGATCAGCCTGAAAATTGTAAGTGTCTGGCCAATAACATAGAATACACTTGCCAGGAGCTACTAAGAAGAGGAAAATAGTTAAAGAAATAGATTGATAATTCCTCAATGCTGAAGAGAGAGTTAAGAGGTATATGGGAAAGAAGTCACTATAGAATGGCATTAAGAAAAAGAGATTTGTGAAAGTCACAAGAATAATTGTGGAATGAGTGTTCAATAAAACCACCTATAAACAGGGAGTGTCAGGGGAGTTTGTTTTGGGTTTTTTTGTGCTGTAGAATACCTTGTATTTCCGACACCCTTATTTAATTGCCTCCTTTGTCTATTGGATTTCAAACCCACAACTATTTCGAGAGTGCCATAGCTGCCAACCTATAGAATCTTCATTGGTATGGGTAGGCAGAACTCCCCATCATTCTTTATGAATCTTGTCTACAGTTCAGAAAAGAAATCAAAATTCATGGTGGCAGAGAAAGAACACTAGAATGAGTATACTTATCTAATCTCATGTTTTAGAATATTCACTGGTGGAGAGGGGAACTCTGGATTCCAGTCCCTCTGCCCAAAACTGTTTATGTGTGTTACATCAAACCATAGGTGACTGGTGCCACCTTAGTTGGGGGAGAGGGGGTCACATGCCCCAGTGACCAGTCAGCACCCGGGGAGGGGGGGGGAGTCCCCCTGCAGCCAACCCTGCTGACTGGGAGGGGTCCTCCCACAGCCAATCTTGCTGCCTGGGGGGGGGGGGGGCCCCCACCGCGG
>NW_005841842.1:2305301-2322456 GCF_000455745.1 Alligator sinensis | reverse complement strand
TGTCTCGCGCCGGGGGGGGGGGGGGCCCCCCACAGCTGATCACAAAGTGGCCAATCGCTGTGGCCACTTCCAGAAGTGGCTGTGCAACTCCCTGGCTGGCACTCACACAGGGGGCACCCATGCTCCTGCCTGCCCCCCCCGCCCATTGCCTATGTGGCAAGCACGGCCAGTCAGGGGCTGAACCTGTGCTCTCAAGGGGTGCACGTGCACCCCCATGCACTCCCTACATGTTGCCACTGCATCAAACAATTGTCAGATAATGTACACCAGTAGTGGAAACCTGCACTCCCCTGATCCACTGAGTGTCCCAACCACTAGAGTAAAGAGTAAAATTCACTCTTTGAGCAGAATCCTATTTCACTGTATTTGGCTAAGTAGCACAAACATAAACATGTAAGTGGCACATTTCGGGCACTTTATGGTACAGTTTGGGAATTAATTTTGTCTAGAAGCAAAATGGAATCATCCTTTGCGCCTACCTGCCAGGAATAAAATAGAAGGAGGAGCTGTTATATCATTCACCCAGGAAGTAGGAGAGCCAGGTTCTAGTCATCTCTTTCCTACAGAGTTTTTAAACCCGAATCTCCAACTGCTCTGTGCAGTTCCCAAACCAGTAGGTTCCAGGACACACACTTTCCAGATACTTTTTCAAACTTCCTTTTGAAGATGACCCATCATACCTTACATTTAATGTTCTTTTAAATAAAATGTAGGGAGAGTAATGAGGAAGTTTCTGCTCCCTTGGTAGTAGCAAGGTGCCACACCAGAAACCCCTCCAAGGCAGGGCAGTGGCTTCTTCACTAGAGCCACACAGACACTGGTTTGGAACCTCTTCCTCCTGGCCTCATATATCTCCATCTCTTGGATGAGCTATTGGGTTAAAACTTGGAAAGGCTTTCCTCCTCTTTTCATCTGGCATGTAACCACCTCCTAGTGAGGAATTTTTGCCCAGCTACCATTTCAGGACTTACCTGACCTATCTGGGCAAACATATGGTATCATATACCTTCCCAGCCAGAGCATAGCCCTAGTGAGCATACCTAGGGGATGTGTGGACATGTGTATGCTGGGAGCTAAATCATGAACTGTATCTAAGTGCCAAAACTTCAAGTTGTGTGGCTCTGTAATGGGCTCTTTAGCGGCAGAAAGTGGAAAAGGATTTAGCTCTTTATCTGTCTCTTCCCACCAAAGAGTTCTGATTATTTTCCTGAGCAGGGAAACAGCTTCAGTAAGGGGATTGGAGATGTCCCCCACCCCATGACTATTCCAGATGTATAGCCTAATGTCTATGGTGTACTCTAGGGAGGATGAAACTGTGGGTTTGAATCTACTCAAGCAGAGAGGGGAACTGAGCTATGTCTCCCACATCCTGGTGAATACTTTATTCCCTAAACTGTCATCTAACAAGGAGGAGAAAGAGCTCTTCTATTTGGATTTTAAAAGAAAAAAGTTACTCCCATTCTATTTTTGTAAAAGGTAGAGCACTTGCTCTCAGGAGTGTGTCTGAGCTTTGAATTCTGAGGACAGAGGTGCTTCCTCTTATGACTGAGTAAGTCACCTTAATCCCATTGGAGGATTTAAGACAAACTGTCTCTGGGAGTACCAAATTCCTTACCCAAAATATAAATCTATCCTTGTTCACCTGCTTGCAGTCATTTACACCTTGCTCTGCAAATATGTCAAAGGAGATATCTGCAGTGTAAAATGCTGCTCAGGAACTATGTAAGTAGCAGAACCTAGTCTAGTTTCTAAAAAACATTTTTGCCACCCACTACATCAGTACATCAAAAAATCAACTGAACTGTAAAATAAATATTAAGGCAGTCAAGATTATATAGTAAAATATATATTATATATAAAATATATATTATAAACCGGTACTGATTACAGCTCATGGTAACAGAGTAGCAAAGTTTAATGTTGCGTGGGCTTTAATGATGTGCTCTATTATTTCACCTGATCTAAAAGTTACACTTCCTTTTTTTTCACCAATTATTATCATCAGTTGTTTTCCTCCTGCCTTTTGGTACCTCACAGGTTTTCCGTAACCAATTGTCAACTACCATTCTCACGGTCTGTCTAAGTCCCTTAGTTCTCAAGGAAGAAAATTTTCTAGACAAATCCACTTGTAATATTCCAAATATTCTCTTAGCTGTTCATGTACAAAATCTATTTTTGCATGGTCCTTTTCACTTTCCAAATATCTAAATTTCTATAAAGAAAGGAATTTTGTATCTGAGCTGCTGTTGAATGATCATTTATTAATGAGCCTAGTTTCCCTCTGGTATTTCATTTTGTCTTCCTATATTTACTTGTAAAAGATTGTTTCCTTTCACCAAAAAACAGTTCAACAACACTGATTGCCAACACTTTATTCATAAGCCTTTATGTTTGCCCTTATGTATCTGAGAAACCCTTTTTTTACATTTGTGCTTATTTTTTCTACTTGGTCAATCATAGTAGTTGCAGCGTAAATGTTTGAGACTATGGGATTTTACCTATTTTTCTCACAAGTGTTTTTTGTATCTGGGTTGTCTGATCAGTCATCTCTGGTTAGTCACTATATATGGTTTCTACTCAGTGAACGGTTGGCCTAACCTTTATAAATAGGAGGGATTACTGAAAAAATATATCATTGACTCTTTCAGGGAGAGAGTGATGAACACAGTGGAGAGGTAAAGCTCTAAGTCCTAACCCTGCAACTTGTTATCTAATGCTAGATGCCTTCTAGGAGACATCCAGTATGTTTCAAGATATTTGAAATCTTTTGTTGTCATCTTTTACATGGGCCACAAATGTATATATAAAACACATTTATATTCAGTTATGTCTGTACTCACAATCCTTAATAGTGTGACTATTTAAGGGAAATACTTCCCACACAAACACTGGGTCACATACAAGTATCTGCTAAGAAGCAGCCTCATGATTTAAAAATGTCACTGCACCACCTGAAGAGATTTTATTTGGTTGATCTTTGGCAGTGTAGTGATGTGGCTAGGTACCTAGGGCACAGGACAGCAACAATTTTTGATTGCAATTGGGCAGCTGGTGCTATTATGTGGTTACCAAGAGCAGTCTATTTTGCCCCCTGCCCTCCTCCACAATGGTACCCAGAGCAGTTGCTCTGTTGCCCTGCCTTAAATACACTGCTGTTGATCGCTGTTTGGTAAGGTGAGCATTGTTATGGGGAAACTTGGTAGAAAAGCTGGGTATCTGAAAGGACCAAGGCTAGAGTACTTCAAACATTCAACAAATGTGTTCCTTGAATGTTCACAAAAAAACCAACTTCACAGGGGAAAAAAAAAGACCCTGATTAGGACAAAATGTTTGTGCAGCTGTACTATAAATTCAGCACCTTCTACACTTTTCAGAGGAGTTCCATTTTGTGTAATGTAGGTACATGAGGCTCGTCCTCTGTGGTGCCAAATACAACTGCCATCATCTTTTTTCTCTCTTTTTTCTCTATCTTTGTTTTTCTTTGCTTTATCTGTCCTTTTTTTTTTCCTTTTTTTCTTTTAGTAAGATGGTAAGTGTGTTTCATGGCTCATCTCCCTAGTCTCCTTACAGATATAATTGGACCTCTTTGGGGCAGGGTTGCATATTCTAATGCAGGTGATATTAGTGCACTGAGGACAAAGAAAAAAAAAATAAGTCCATGTTCTACACGCTGAACCTTTGAGTTAGCATCTGCACACTATTTATGTGGCCAGGTGTATTAGAGGCCATAGAGGGGAATGATGTAGAAGTCAGGGAGATTTTAGAGAGATTTAGCAAACTGCAAACACACACATACAGTAGATCTGGGTTTTGATCTTGGATCTACACATTTTTCCTTCCCAATTCATTCCCCTTGCTTTGATGCATTGCATACATTATAATAACATGAAAGGGCTCTGTGTTTCTAAAAATCAACTGTTTCTTTATTAAAAGAACTATTTAAGGAGGTGCTACATCTACATCTAGCATTTCAGCTATGTGCAAACATGAACTTGCAGACACCCCCTCCAAACTTTTTCCTCCTAAAGCTTTCATTCTTTCCTCTGTGCTTCATGCAGTTTGGCATTTTCAATGTAACTGGTTCTGTTGTTGTTGCTGAATTGCTGGGGCCAGGATTTACTACTTTCAGGACATGGCCTTTACCTTGATTCCTTTGTGGCCTGTTCAGCTTTGTATTCTTTCAAACAGGTTAGTCTTTGAACCAGTCTCCAATTACTGCTTTGAGTTACTTCTGTTGACAAAACACTTCCTTCCACCACATTGCTGCTTTAATTCTTTTGGGTGGTGTCCTTCTCGTCCTCCTTGTTGTTCACATATCTCATTTCTTCTGACTCTCCTATGTTAGGCCAGTGGGTTATTGAAGCTCTTTCTATGCCCTCTTGTTCTCTCAATAGAGGATTCTTGCCTGGCTCGTATAATCATCGACGGATAGGGCTAGAAGGGCTCTCAGTGTAGAGGATCAGGATTTAGGTGGTCAAAGTAGGTCACCTGTGCAGTGAGGCAGAGTTCTGAGTGGTCCAGAAGTCAGGGGGCAAGTGGAGTCATGGGGTAAGCCAGGTCAGATACCAAATCATGAAACAAAGTTAAGAGGATGGAGCCAAGGTCAGAAGCAAAATTCAGAAGCCAAAGGCAGTCTGCTGTTCAGAGGCATTTGTACATGACATGCGGGTTTAATTCTCCCTAAATTGAAGCGATGTTTTTTTAAAATCACTGCTTCAATTTAGGGCAAAGTAAACCCCTGTGTTGTGTACACCCATGTCACAACCCGATCCTTACCTGCCTCTCCAGGAGCACATCTGTGATGGGCCAGCAGCGGGGATGATGCTCAAGGGCAACCAGCATGGTTTCATCAGGGGCAGGTCCTGTCAAACCAACCCAATTGCTTTCTACAATCAGGTCACAAAATCACTGGATGCAGGTGTCGCGGTAGATGTAGTCTTTCTGGACTTCAGGAAGGCCTTTGATGCTGTCTCCCACCCCATTCTCATTAAAAAGCTAGGTGACTGTGGCATTGATACCTACACAGTCAGATGGATTGAAAATTGGCTGAGGGGTCATACTCAGAGAGTGGTGGTGGACGAGTCATTTTCGACCTGGAGGGAAGTGGGCAGTGGGGTCCCCCAGGGCTCAGTCCTTGAGCCTGCACTGTTCAATTTCTTTATTAGCGACATGGAAGATGGGGTGAAGAGCAGTGTGTTTAAATTTTCAGACGACACCAAGATTTGGGGTTGAGGTGGGTATGCTAGAAGGGAAGGACAGATTACAGCAGGATCTGGACATGTTACAGGGGTGGGCAAATGAAAATAGGATGGGATTCAATACTGACAAGTGCAGGGTGCTGCACTTAGGCAGTAGGAGCCAGCAGCATACCTACAGGCTGGGGAACTCCCTTCTCAAAAGCACAGTAGCAGAAAGAGATCTTGGAGTCATTACTGACTCCAAGATGAACATGGGCCGACAATGCAAGAACACGGTCAGTAGGGCTAACTGTACCTTGTCCTGCATCCACAGATGCATCACAAGTAGGGCCAAGGAAGTGATCCTCCCCCTCTATGCGACACTGGTCAGGCTGCAGCTAGAGAACTGCATCCAGTTCTGGGCACCCCACTTCAAGAGGGATGTGGCCAGCATCGAGAGGGTCCAAAGGAGGGCCACTCGCATGATCCGGGGACAGCAGGGCAGACCCTATGAGGAGAGGCTACGGGACCTTAACCTGTTCAGCCTTTGCAAGAGAAGGCTGAAGGGAGACCTGGTGGCCATCTATAAACTTACTAGGGGGGACCAGCAGGCTTTGGGAGAGACCTTGTTCTCCCGAGTGCCTCCCAGAGTAACAAGGAATAACAGCCATAAGTTGCTAGACAGTAGGTTTAGACTAGACATCCAAAGGCACTACTTCACAGTCAGTGTGGCTAGGACCAGGAACCAACTTCCAAGGGAAGTGGTGATGGCTCCTACCCTGGGGGCCTTTAAGAAGAGGCTCAACGTTTACCTGGCTGCGGTCATTTGAGCCAAGTTTTCTCTCCTGCCCAGGGGCAGGGGGTCAGACTAAAAGATCTACAAGGTCCCTTCCAACCCTACATCTATGAATCTATAAATCTATGAGACTGAGCTGCTGGTGGGCAGAGCTATGGGGGGGAGGCTGGTGCTTCCCTCTGCAGCAGTGGCATCCCCCGCCCCCGGTGGCACCTTCCCGCAGGCACCTGGCTCAGTCATCCTGGGGGGCACTGTAGCCATGGAGGGAAGCACCAGGTCCCCACATGACTCAGGTAAGAAGGCAGACTCTGGGGAAAAAGATCAGGCTTGCCTTCCTGGCTGCATGTGGCAACTAGCAAAGCCCAGAAGCTGGGATAACCAGATACCCTCCACTTGCACTGCAGTCTGCGGACTGCAAACACAACTCTACACATCACATACCCCAACCAGAAAACCAAAATTCCCTTTTCTATCATCCTATCCCCTCTGCAGGCTCATCTCAGCTCCTTGAATATTTTTTCATAACCAAGCCAGTTGTGGATCTCTGCTTCATTCTCCTGCTTCTGGGCATGGTCCTTTCCAACTTCCACCTGCTTTGGGCTGCAAAACTCTTCCTGTGATCTCAGAGCAAAACCATGTGTGAATACATTATCTGGTTTGTCTGAGGCAAAATATGCATCTATTTTAGTGTGTTAGCTACTAAATGTGTTGGGGTTACTCCAGAGTTCTCCATCTTGCACACCCAGACTCATCCCTCATTTGGCATGTGGCAGAAGCACCATGGCATTTGCTCTTTGTCATTATTTTAATTCCTATATGCCAGCCCATTTGCTTATCACTGTTGGATTTTCTGGAGCTTCCCCTCAGAGATGTAGAGGTATTATAACATGTTGATGGATATGTACTTTATTCCACAGTTCTATTTGCCTTGCATACTGGAAAATATGCCTACTTGGTGCATCAGTCACTAGTAGCAACTTTCTAGGCAGTACCCTATCCTCATCTTACAGTGCAGAAGTCTCAGTAACAACTTTGTAGTCACTTAGGTCACTGAATCGAAAATTGTCCTTGATACCAATTTTACCATTTCTCTTCTGTGTCTGTCTGTTTTCTGCCTGTTGACTGCATCATGTTTCTTCTCCTCCTGAGGCTTCACATTATAGCTGTAGCTAATCTACAGTGGTGTTGTACTTTAGAACTGGTGCCTCATTTATAATTTTTTTTACTCTTTTAAATGTCTGTCTTGGGTTTCTGGTCACTCCTATGCTGCATCATTATGTGTTAATTGTCAACATGTTAACAGATCTTTGACTAGTATGAACAAAATTTGAGCAGGTAGTTTTCCATCCTCAAAATTTCTGGATTGCCCTCACATCCTTACATTTTCTTAATAGTTCTCAGTTTCCAGGGTGAGTCTAGAGCCCCTATAATTAGGAGACATGCTTTGTGGGGAGCCACAGTTCTCCTCAGCCTGTTTGAATTCACCTCCATGTTCTGCTCTCAGTCTCTGATCAGGAGTTGTTGCAGCTTACTGTCATAGTCCAATGATGTCTCTCTTGTCTATGCTTGCCCTCTTCCTTTTGGAAGTACTAAAAGATGGCGCAGTAAGAGCCAGTACTGTGCCATGCATACCATGCATTTTTATTTTTAGGCACTACGTCACCATAGCAACATGCTATAATGAGGGAACGTGTTGCTACAATGACATAGCTGTGGCATCACAGTTTTTTGACTGTGAATGCTATGTCATCAGAGTGTGTTGCTTTGGCAACGTAGCATCATGTGTAGATGCAGCTACTAGGGGTGTGCGAAGCAGACCCTGTTCGATTAGGATTCAGATTCAGTCCAAATCGGGGACAGTGATTTGATTAGTTGATTGGGATCACTGTCCCTGATTCGATTAGGCCGAATCCAAATCTGAAGATTCAATGCTGATTCAGAGAATCAGCAATGCAGCCATAGACACAGCTTTAAATGTTTTTTCTACATACCTCGAGGTACCAGCGCGGCTTGTGAATGCTGCAATCCTGGGGCAGATGGAACATCTCACAGGAGCGTGGGGGGCCCCCCCACATGCTCAGTGGTGAACCCGGAAGTGGACCGGAAATCTGCTGCCGAGGCAGCTGGGGAGCCCTCCGCACTCCTGTGGGACACTCCATGTGCCCCAGCATCGCAGTATTCACAAGCCACCTGCTACCTAGAGGGATGTATAAAAAACATTTAAAGCTGTATCTATGTCCGAATCTTTCCAAATCTCCCCGAATTGATTCGGAGGGTTTCAATTTGATTCATAGAGATTAAAGGGTCCTCTGATTCAATTTGGATTCAGAGATTTGGCCACCAAATCAGGCCAAATCTCCGTTGAATCGAATCAGGGACCAAAGCTTCACACAGCCCTGGCAGTCACTAATACCAAACTTCTGGCATCCTCCTCTTCATTGGAAGTCTCTATCTATTCACTCCTCTGTCCTAGAGGATGCAGAAAAACGTGTTTGTTTTTTTTTATTTAGCAACATCTAAGTTTATACTCGACTTCCAAAAAACACGGTTTCATTTTCAGCCTTCGACTAAAATTCATATATTTACTCATAAAACATGGAATGACTTTTTCCATGAGGAATCTATTTGATTCTACAGAATATCTGTTTCCCATGAATTATGAGAACAGAAACAGATTTAACACTCCTCATTTACAGTACATCTAAGTAGCTATCAATTATATCCAGTTATAATTCTGGTAGTCTGAATCTTTTGAATATGTTTTATATTAGTTCCTTTGTCTCACAGCTTATTTGATTAAACAATAGAATGAATCCATGTTACATACTGATAGCAGACCAATATAACTTGGAAGACTGAAGTGCCTGCTGTTTAACTTATGTATCAAATAGGAAACTGCTGTTTAATGGCTTGCTGTCCAGAGGATTATAGTTTCCTATCTCTTTACAAGCAAAGACCAGTAGCCATTTGTCTACAGAAGACAGGGGAATTATAAATTCCTGGCTTTGAGCCTAGTGTTGGTGAATGAATGACTACTAAATATATAGACCTCAACTCTGAAATCTAATGTATGTTATTTAGCAACAGCTATAAGAGCTCTATGTCACGCCACCTGGCAGCAACTATATAGAGGAAAGCTTCCAAATCATTGTTTTTTCAAAAGTGAAGACTCCATTGGGAATATATTGGAAAGAATTTGTCTGAGTTGAGGATATTAGGATTTTTGGGACCATTCCACCCAATTTATAAGAAAAATATGCATAGATGACCTTATACACTTCACTGTTTTGCGACGGGAAATAGATGTTGAGAAGCTCTTTAGAGAATCTTCAAAACACAATAATGGAGCTCTTCATAGTTGTTAGACCTTCATTTTTTTTCTTCATTTTTATTGTCCTTAAATGTTTTGATTAAAATTTCAAAGATGCCCAATAACTGTAGAGATCCAGTAATGTAATGTAGAGATTTCAGTATCCGCAGGGATTCAAAATTTAGTTCTATTAGTTACATTATACTTTACTGTTACACTAAACTGCCACTGCAGTGTTTTTGTATTAGTTGTCAAAATAAGTCTTCACATTTGTATTTGCAGCAGAAAGTGAAAGAACAAGTGAAGCTCCTTTCTAATAGTAGCTTGCTTTCCTTGTACACAGGCACAAAACAGTTGCCAGAAGAGGCCGTGACCCTCCATTAAGCAACCCCTCAAAACTACCTTAAAATACTAACATGCTTTTTTCAATATTTTAGCAGTTCTGGCAGAATTCCCAGCCACCGCTATGGAGCTAAATTTCACATGTCCTTAGCTACATTTGCTATTGTATGCAATGTTAGGTGGGATAGGGAGGGAAAGGGGCAGATCAATGGTGCTGAAAGAAGTTGGGCTTCACCAGGAAACCTAGTGGGGCTATATTACTGGGTTAAATAGATTGGGAAATAAGAAGGTTGGTTGGGTTAGCAGCATTAGGTCAGGATCTTCAGTAAAAGAAATGACCCTAGGGCTTTTTCCAAGGCTGGGGATTTCGACTCAGGTGTGCCAATGCTTCTACTAGGACTTAAAAAACTCAGGTCCCAGCTAGATAGTTTTGTCCTTCTCTTAGGATCAGATTGATCACGCCTTTTTGGGGCAGGAAGATTTTTTATCCCATGGTCAGTTTGTCATTGAGGGTGGGTGGGTGGGAGGGAGGAAGTTTGCCTTCTTCTGTACTGCTAGAAATATACAGCAAAATGAAGAACCAAACAGACAAATTAGCTCCAGTGTTTTTGAGGAGGGATCACAAGTGGTCCCTTCCTAGACTTACAGAGAGACAGCAGAGAGTATGCTGGAACCTCTTTAATGTTGATTCCATTTTCACTTCCTTTAAGTCTGTCTACTGCACCTCCCTTCAACTAATTCTAATATCATTTGCTGCTTTCTTTATTAGAAATGGATTAATATGAATTATTGCCTGCTAGGGTAATAGTGGAAATAATGCACATTCATTTTTGGTCACTTGACCAAGTATTACCCAACAGAACAGTAATAAAATAAAGAAACCTAAACATTTACATTAACACAGATACACTATCACATTAACAACATTACCTCCACAAAATGGATCTTTGCTATTTTACCAGCCCTGTAGAATGGCGGACTTGACTAGATGAAGAGAGACACACATTTGGAGCTAACCGGGAAAGACTCTAATCTACTTCCTTCCCTTAGTTACAAGTGTTAGCATCAGCACACTAATGGTGACAAGAGTTAAAAAATATAATGATATGGAAAGAAAATAATAAATTATCTGAACAAAACTGAAGTTTACAGATATGTGTGTAAATGTAGGTGTCTGAAAAATATAGCAGGTGAGGCTGAGGTGAAGCTGTTGCTGCTGATATTTAGAAGAAGTGGCCAGAACCACATATTAACATCTGATCTGTAATTATGAATAAGCAGCAGTCAGTGGTATGTCTTGTGTAGCCTTGCAAGAAAATCATGGGACATAAGATCCTCCATATTTGTTTGTACCAGCTACCTGAATTCCAAGTAGCTGTCAGCTTCTATGGGACTTTTGACTCTGTTTTCCCCAATTCCTGATGCAAGGGAGAATGGAGTTAATGGAGCTTTTACTCTGCCTTGTTCAAACATGCCACTTATATACCAGTGCATAGCATAGATCCTACACCAGTATGACAAGAGAAATATTCTGTATCCCTTATAGATCTAGCACTGAATACCCCTTGGAAGGATAAAGAAGAAAATGAAAGGCAGACTTTTCTTCAGAGTGACAAGCTAACTTCAGGTCTATTGTAGAGAACTGTGGAAAGCCCATAACCATAGTGTGTCATCTAAACTTGTGTCAGGACTTCTTACTACCCCTGGATGTCTAACTGTGCTCTGCCCTTGGAATGATTTTTATCATCTTTAACTGACCATAATGTTGACTCCTTCCTGTTACATGTGACCCTTGGGCCTTTTTTTTATCAGCCCCAAGCATAACTACAGTGATGCACAGTTCCTGGGACTGAAAATGACTGCCATAAAGAAACATCATGCCGTTAAATATTCTGTAGCCTTTCATCTGACCAACCTCAGGAGTCAAATACTTACCTCTGCAGAGCTACGTGCACTGCACAGGGACACTTGCAAGCACATTTTTGGAAGAAGAGGGGATAGATTATAATCTGTGGACTAATTAACTGGTATGTTTTCTTCAATTTGGTAGCACTGGCACCATGGGCCAGATTCCATTCCACGTATTGGGATCCTAAGTTGACTTAGGAACCTGAGTGCGATTCTATTACACTCTGTTCAAGTCCCTGAAAGTGCATATTGCATCTACTTTTGTAATTCACTGTCATCTGACCTTTATGATTAAGTCACAAAAAACAGTGAGGAAGAGGAGGGCCCATAGAACTTTTGCATTAACTGTTTTTCAGAAACTCAGATATGGTGGAGCAGAACTGCACTTAGTTGCCCGAGTCTACTTACATGCCTAATTGGTGGACTAGACTGCCCAGGGGAGTTATCCACACAATAAGGAAGTTACTGTATAATGTAATCAGCCAGTTATGTTATGAAGTGTCTACTTGGTGCGACAACATAGTTTCAAAACATTTCATTGATCTATTGGGAGCCAATGATACTCTTGAATAAGTGCAGTTCTAGTATGTATAGAAGATGCACTGTACTACATATGTTCTTTTAAATGGTATAAGGAAAAAGTGAAAAGAAGAAAGAATTACAGAAGTCTTGGTCTGAAGTGACAAAGACAGACGTTTGATACTCTCTATACACATGAGGCAATGTAGGTATCAGTCTTGCAAAAAATAAAAAAATAAAATTCAAATGATGATAAGAAGCCTTGACAAAATGATTGATGTGCTCTTTAAGAGAAAGGTCTGAATCAAAGGCTCAAAAGGCTAGGCACATGCTATGACCATCAAAGGGGATTTTCATTGAGGACTCTAGGAAAGAGGACAGCTGACAAGAGAATAAATAATAGAAAGTTCAGATTTTTCTTCATACAGCTGAATATCAGAAGTGTGGGTTTTTTTTCCCTCCAATGAACTCAAATTGGACCAATGAGGAATATTATAGATAGATGACACCGATGTATATAGGTGGATACAATGTCATTTACAAGATACTTGGATTCAGAACAGATTCTTAGTCATCTGAATCATTACTGTTGTGTGCATTCATCCAGGCTTATACTAGTTGACACTTATTATAAACCAGCCTTGATTCTAATCCAAGATATAGTTCTCTTTAGCCTCAGACTACAATTTTTTCAAGTATTACATGTAGGACAATACTTGATTATAACTCTTCATTCACATAATTTGTTGAGAGATATTTATGAAGC
This sequence comes from Alligator sinensis, assembly GCF_000455745.1. NCBI lineage: Eukaryota > Metazoa > Chordata > Crocodylia > Alligatoridae > Alligator > Alligator sinensis. The sequence continues at coordinate 2,309,638 of NW_005841842.1, read as the reverse complement.
TGAGTGGTTACCACTCTTTTACTGACCTTTGACAAGTAGGTTGCTGAGATATGGTGGGGAGCGGGGAGGGAATAACAAGGATTTTAATAGAGATGCTAAAGTTCATAAAGGTTAAGTGGACTGCTACTATTTTAGGTAAACTAGAAGAGTATGCTGATTAGGAATACTAGTGATAATAGGGATTACAGCACTCAGACAATCTTTAAGGAGGCAGTGTTTTGGCAAAACGTCAAATGAAAACTTGGTATTCAGTAGCTCAAGGATGGCATCCTCAATCTCTGCAGTAGTTAACAAGAGCCCAGGTGCCTTTGGTGAAGATGTATTAGAGTGGAAGGAGCGGGGCGCAAAGAAGGGTGACTAATGGGAGATAATTGAGTATAGATATTGGATATGGATTTCATTCACACTATACAATAACTATGAAGTTTTTTCATTTGTGTTTGAAAAATTGTCATAGGAGACAAGTGTCTGCTGCTCAGGATTTAAGCTAGAATAGATCTGTACAAAAACAAATTTACACAACTGGTGAAACCAGTGAAAATCCTATTTTTGTGGAAAAGCAAAGCCCTCCATCGCCTAGGTTCTTATCTTACATAATTTCTATAAGAGAAATATATGCAATTATTTGGCTGCTTGTCCACATATCTGTGGTAAAATGCATGATTTTACTTCTGGTCTGTCTGAGAGAGTTCTACTATGGTATTTTTATAGGCAGGACTACAACAGCACCTATTATTATTGGCCAACACTTCTCATTATAAGACTTTATTTTCAGTTGCACATTATTTTACAAAACCTTAACTGTTTTGGCTGAAGTTTTCCATGTTAGGATAGTACTTGGTCAGATATATCACACACAACTAAAAATATTGAAAGGTTTCTAAAACAGAACAACAAGGCTAGGGGAAAAATGCATTGTATCGTCCATGTTAAAAAATCTTGAGATCTTTATCTTTCAACAGGACTAATAGTCCCATCCTCTGGAGCAGGGACAGGGAATTTGAATCAAGGATGTGCCCATTTCTGTTCCCAGTTACATTTTCTCAAATTATAAGCCTCGGAACAATCATAGTTTGCAATAGAGACGACTTAAAAGTTGAATCCTAAATCATCAACAATGTTAGTCCTTAATGAGCATACATCCTCCCCCACAGCTCTTAGTATGGACTAGACTGTACATGCACTTTTCCTACAGAGGGATTCCTTGTGTTCCAGTCCTTGGTTATGAAGGTTCAAAAGGATATTTCCCATAATTTCCCCTCTTTTCAGGTGTTCTGGGCCAGGGTGGAGCCAGGTATTGGAATTCACAGCAAGAATCCTTTTTTGTTTTTTTATTTTTTTGGACTCTAAAAGTTGTTTTGGCAATGACCTCTGTGTCATTCTGTCTGATTCTGTCTTACCACTTGATGTCAAAGATGTTTCGTAAGCAGTGTAGGTGAAATCTGTTCAGCTTCTTTTCTTGATATGTATATGTTGGCCATGTCTCACTGCTATACATAAAGATACTGAGGACACAGGCTTTGTACATAAGCAGCTTAGTTTTGATTGTGAGGTTTGTATTGTTCCAGACTTGTTTGGATAGTTTAGTGAAAGTGGTAGCAACCTTTCCAATGTGCACATTTAGCTCTTCATCCAGTGAAAGATTGTCACTTACTGTAGATCCAAGGTAGCAGAACTTGTTCGCCGCCTTGAGAGGTATGTTGTCAAGGCTGATAGATGGTGACTGGTGAACACCTTGTCCCAGGACCACAGTCTTCTTGATGCTGATGGTCAGGCCAAACATCCTGCAAACATGGGGGAGGCAATTCATGAGTATTTGTAGTTGGCCTTCTTCATGGGCATTGAGTGCAGCATTGCCAGCAAAAAGAAGCTCCCTAATAAGTATGTGCCACACTTTTGTCTTGGCCTTTAAGTGTGATAGATCGTACAGTTTGCCATCTGGTCTTGTGTGAAGGTGGATGCCTTCCTCCATGCCATCAAAAGCATAGTGCTGCAGCATAGAGATGAAGATCCCAAAGAGTGCGGGTGCCAGAACACAGCCCTGCTTCACTCTGCTCTTGAGGTTGACCCATCAAACTGAACTGTGGCTTGCATGTTTTCATGGAAGGAGCATATCATGCTGAGTAATGTTGCGGGGCATCTGATTTTTACCAGGACCTTGAACAAACCTGCTCTGCTAACAGTGTCCAAGGCTTTTGTCAGGTCAACACATGCTACATACAGTGGCTTCTTTTATTCTCTGCATTTTTCTTGCAGTTGTCATAAGAAGAATATCATGTCCACTATTGATCTCCCTGCTCTGAATCCACACTGATTCCAGGTAGACACAGTCAGCAAGTTGTTGCAAGTATTTCAGGGTGACTCTGGCAAAAGCCTTACTTGCCTGTGATGCTGAGGAGAGAGAGGTCCCTTATAGTTGTTGCAGTCACCCTTGTCTCCTTTGTTCTTATAGAGAGTGATGATGTTAGCATCACGCATGTCCTACTTGACTTTTCTTTAGCAGCACAGTAGGAGTTGATGAAGATGCGGTAGAGGCTAGCCTTCTCAGCCGGGAACTTGAGAACCTCAGCCAGGATGCCATCCTCCCCTGATTTTTTCTGCTTGTTAGAGAGTCTGTGGCCTTCAGGTCTTCTGTTGTAGGCTCTTTGTCTACCTGTACCAGTTCCTTACAGTTGGAAGTTAATCCTTGCCTCTTCTGAAATGCCTGTTTCATGGGAGTAAAGCTCTAAGTAATGTTCACCCAGCATGACATCTGCTTGTTTTTTTCAGTGATTTTTACTTTGTCATCTCAAGACTTAAGGGGGGCAACTTTAGTGACAGTTGGGCCAAGGGGTTTCTTCAAGCTGTCATACATTACTTATAGGTTTTTGTGTTTAAGGCAAACTGTATCTCTTGTCATAGGTTAGTTTAGTACTGGTTTGTGCAGTGTCTGGCTCTTTTCTGTACCATTTGTTTCACAGTATACAATTTGTTTTATAGTGGTGCAAATGACACTACATTACAGGTTTGGGAACTGTAAGGAGGAGCCTCATTGAGTTTTCCTTCTTCGACTTTCCTCTGTTGTTTTGGTGGTGGTTTTCTTTTCTGAAGGAGGAAGTGACCAGACTCACTTTCATTAAGTACAAAACTGGGCTAAGTGCGATCTGGCATCCTACTGCTGAAAACACTGTTCTTGATTCCTCAGAATATTTGAGCTCCATAAGACAGTGGTTAAAACCCAGAGTGCTGCATAACAAAACTGATGTGGAAGGTGCCAACAACAAGCAATCAAGTTGGGAGAGACCTAGATTTCTTCATACTCCACTGCAATTTGATGTTTCAAAGCAACTTTTGCATCAACCAGATTTTCAGAAGAGATCATTCCAATGTGTCAAGCATTCGATGAAAACAAAATATATCTAAAATAGCATATGCAAAACATTTGTATTCTGTTCTCAACTTGGAGCCCACAAATTCTTCTAAGAGACTGGTACTTTAATACTAGTTCTTCTGTCATAAAAGGTGATTTAATCATGGATTATCCGCTTCAAGAATAAGAAACTATGTTGCTGTTTTATCATCAACCTTTTCTTCTGTTAAAATTCTTTACAGGCTACATTCAAATTTAGAGGGTTGCTTGATAAAACTGGAAAAACCCAGATATGAGCAGCGTTGGGATAAGGATGCAGCATTAAACTATTTGTCATAAATTGAAAATGTTGAGTACCACGTTTAACAGTTTCCAACATAGTTAACAGCACTAATTGCTCGAGCTTGGAACTTGAGAGTCTCTGAACTGAAAATGATGAGGATTGACGGAGCCAGGCTTCACAAAATTCCCTCAGGCTTTGAAATACTTTTGTGTAGTAGAAGTAAAGCACAGTCAGCTAATGACTCCACAATCTTATATTTAGTAAAGGGGCAAGTGTGCAAAGTTTATATTCAGTCTTGCTAAAAAACCTTTTTGTTGTAAGTCTGTGTTTCAGAGGGAAACATAAATACTGATTCCCTACCACTCACATCTAGTGCATCTAAGCTGTTAGTTAGTACCTTTCCCTCATGGTCATCTCAAAAACAGATGCAAATCATTCTGATTTTTTTTAAAAACATTATTTTGAAAGAAATTTGGCCAGCAGTGTTGCACTTACTGAGAATATACGGGAGGCATACAGTGTTTGGGAAGGTGCTGTGTAAGTTCTTTTACCAATGTGCAAAGATAATGGATGGCAGCAGAAAGCAGTTTTGTTCCTTGTTACCCATACCCTCTCTTCTCTTGATGTTTCCCCTCACATCCACTGCTGCTGTTTTGCTTATCTCCTCCCATTTCTGCTGCTGTTAGTCTTTTGCCCTTCCTTTCC
>NW_005841842.1:2304937-2305270 GCF_000455745.1 Alligator sinensis | reverse complement strand
TACTTTAGTGGTGTTCTAAATCTGTCAACCAGATGTATGTTTCAGGAGTGCTGATTACCAGCAGATTTGCAAGCTCTTATATGTTCTTTTCTATTTTAAAAAGTTGATTTGGGATTTGGAAAAAAAAAACCCTCTCCATTCAGTTCTTTAAATAGAAAGCAAATATTATAACTCAGTATTGGCTGCTCATAAGCACTGCTGAAACTCAGTCATGGCTGGAAATATCTTTGTAAACTGTTTGATTTTATATATGATCATTTAATTTATTTCTGGTCATTCATTTAAAAAATATGTTTTTTTTCTTTTTTGTTGTTTTGGAAGTGCCCTGCCTTG
>NW_005841842.1:2301303-2304912 GCF_000455745.1 Alligator sinensis | reverse complement strand
GGAATCTGGAGCCAGAACCCTTGTGAAAATCAAATGCCTGTTCAGTCTTTGTATTCCCACTGTATTATGTCTGTAATAGAAAAAATAGGTTTGTTCAGCAGCTTAACAGCTTTCAGACATGCTCTGTAGCAAAACGGCAACCACTTCATTGCCACAGTCGCCAGCAGCTGAATTGTTTCCAAAACCACTTCAAATAATTTAGTGGCCTGGATAGTTTTGTGCATATACAGGTGAATGTAAAGGTATTTTAAATGTAATTACCAAGATTAAAAATACAGGGGACAGAACATTTCTCCATAAATTGCATCCTTCTCCAAAACTATAGATTCTCTCCACAAGTTTCATAATTATCCATTTCTCACATCAACGATACCTGACATTATTATTATACAGTCCCGTCATTTGTATATTTATTATTATTATTATTATTATTATTATTTTCCAAAATCTTCCATTGTAATTTTAAGTGAAGACTGACTTTCTGGCCCCATGAATTTTGTATGACTTGCAGCATGGGGCGTATGCTTCAGTAGGAGGGTGGAAAGTCCTTCCTTCTCCCCTCCCCACCTCCTCTCCCCACACCACAGGCACACAACAGGAGATAGCCTGGTGGCTAGGACTCTTCTGACAGATCAGACATGGTGGTTTGAATAGCCACACGCTAAGGAAAGCCTACAGCCTGCCTCTCCCACTTCCTGGGCAAGTGCTCTTACAAGTAGATTATTCTGTACAAAGTAGATTCTACCAATTATGGCTGTGTTTTAGGAGGAAAAAAAGAGGAGCCCTGGTCAGTGTTTTTCAAATTAAATTCTTAAGTATTTACTCTCAGGAGACAATTTCAGGTTCTGAAACCTGAGTAAATGGAGGTACCTGCCCATAGCCCCGGTTTAGCACTAAGCTTTGGAGATGGGTGCAACTTCAGACTAGGTGTTTCCCATCGGCTTTTTCTAACCGCACCCAGTACAGAATGTTTTTCAGGCACTTAAATTGCCTCATGTACTTTATGGGGATCCTTGCCCAACTCTGTTTTGGATTTCACTCTAAACACCAGTCCCTGAAAATGTAGATTCTGGCATGCCTAACTTGGAGGCACCTCGGTCCTTCTTCGGATCTATCCTTTGATTTACTTTAGAAACGGGAGACAATTTGAGATAGTGAGATAAGTTGAATGTTTTAAGTAAAGGATGAGCAGTGAAATAGTTAAGGATGTTGACATTTCAGGATGAAGAATGCCTTGCATTTGAAAGCTTGTCTAACTTTATCCCAACTATCTTTTAAGGGACCATAAAAGATATCACCCTAAGAAATCCTTGTCTTTCCCGACATTTCAGTTGTCATCTTTACTTTTCAGACTTACTTCATAGAGATGAGTTGTGGCAGCTCATTTGGCTCAAAAAGTTTATATCTGTTTCTAAGGTGTTTTTTTCCCTATAACTAGGCTTGACAGAATTATTATTTTTTTTTATTTTGATGGCTAAAATTAATGTTTATTTTTAAGCATTTTAATTTTATCAATTGACATTTTCAGGATTGTGTGAAATTAGGGGTGTTTTTCAATTTTTATCAATTTAGTGTGTAAATACACACATGCGCATGCATGCATGCACATACGTATGCAGAGTGGCCACTGCAGGAGCTTGGGGGCATGCTGCTGAGGCTGTGCCAGGAGAGGGTGTTGGATGGGCAGGGCTGAAAACACCTGGTAACCCAGTGCCACCAGCCCCTCTCTCTGCCCATGTCCCAACCAGGGCAGGGGCCAAACTCCCGTGGAGCCTGGCCCAGCCTCTGCAGGAGTTTGGCCACTGCCTTGATCATGCAGGAGCCATGCTGGGCTGGACCCAGCTCTCTGGGAGTTTGGCCCCTACCCTGTCTGGAATCTAGTCAGTGTGAGGGGCTGGTGGACCCTGTCTCTCCAACTTCCACCCCTCCTTGCACAGCCTTACTGGTGCAGCCCCTGGCTCCTGCACTGCCTGCTGTGTGTGTATGCACATGAAGCACCCCCTGGCCCAGATTTCCATACCTCCATTCTAGATTTTGTTTTTAACATCTTGTTTATGTAAATTTCGATGACTGCTGGTGGAAATGGTTTTCCATCCGTCCATGAGTGTCAGGTGAGGTCGATGTTTATCCATGTCTACTGATAAAAAATCAAATCCTGCCAAGATTATTTAATGGTAAATTCAGTGATAAATTGTACCATCTTAGAGTATACAGGGCTATTAATGTATTTGTGCTTGTACACATGTGGGGCACCTGCTCCGACACAGTCTGATTAGAATGCATTGGAGCAGACTCAATTAATCGATTAATCGAGTTTACTGGAGTGTTCTAATTAGAGTGCTCCAGCAGCCTTGCCATCACATCTATTAAGTGCCCCTGCATTTCAAAATGGTGGTGGGGTGCTTTAACTAAAGGTAGTCACATGACTAGCTTAAAACGCCCCCCTCCACCTCAGAGCATGTGTATAGATACCCTTTAAACCCTCTTTCCTGCCTTTGCTTCTCTTTCTAACACAATTAGCTCTGATTGCTCCCAGTCTCACACTAACATTCCAATCAAGAGGATGAATACAATTTTAACAACAGGTAACTATTACACCATAGTGTGTGACAAGTAGTAATCTAGAATGCATCCAGTTCATAGCTACAAATACACCATATAGATAACCAACAGAACTTTAGCTAAACAGAGTGATTGCAATGTAAAATAGTACTCATGATACATAGTTAGTGTGTAGATTACATGCACTGACTTCAGTGGGGCCCACATCTCAGCCTCTGCCTTTAAAGTACAACCCTAGGCTAGTGGAAAACTTCCCTAACCTAAGGGAAGCAGAGGAAGGAAATTTACTCTTTTTCCACTTAGGGGCTTCAGGAATAGGGGCATATAAAAAGTGGAAATGGGGAGAGATTACTAAAGAGGAGTATACCTCCTCAGCTTGCACTTGTAGGGAAGCAGTTAGTCAGGCCAAAGCTACCATGGAGCTGAGGATGGGATCCCAAGTTAAGGATAACAAAAAATTGTTTTTTAGATATACAGGAAGTAAAAGGAAGGCCCAGGGTGGAATTGGACCCCTACTAGATGGGCACAAGCAACTGGTGACAGACAGGGGGGACAAGGCTGAACTCCTCAATGAGTTCTTTGCCTCAGTGTTCCTAAGAGAGGGGCACGACAAGGCTCTCACTGGGGTTGTAGAGAGGCAGCAGCAAGACACCAGACTACCAAGCGTAGACCCTGAGATGATGCAGAGGCATTTGGAGGAACTGGATGCGTTTAAGTCGGCAGGCCCGGATGAGCTCCATCTGAGGGTGCTGAAGGCACTGGCTGGCATCATTGTGCAGCCACTGGTGGGAATATTTGAACGCTCATGGCGCACAGGCCAGGTCCCAGAGGACTGGAAAAGGGCCAATGTGGTCCCCATTTTCAAGAAGGGGAGGAAGGAGGACCCAGGCAACTATAGGCCAGTCAGTCTCACCTCCATCCTAGGCAAAGTCTTTGAAAAAATTATCAAGGCTCACATTTGTGAGAGCCCGGCAGGACAAATTATGCTGAGGGGAAACCAGCACGGGTTCGTAGCAGGTAGATCATGCCTGACTAATCTAGTCTCTT
>NW_005841842.1:2277905-2301190 GCF_000455745.1 Alligator sinensis | reverse complement strand
AGTGAAGTGTACTCTGTCCAAGTTTGTGGATGACACAAAACTGTGGGGAGAAGTGGACACACCGGAGGGCAGGGAACAACTACAAGCAGACCTGGACAGGTTGGACATCTGGGCGGAAAAGAACAGAATGCAATTCAACAAGGAGAAATGCAAAGTGCTGCACCTAGGGAGGAAAAATGTCCAGCATACCTACTGCCTAGGAAATGACCGGCTTGGAGGCACGGAAGCGGAAAGGGATCTTGGAGTTCTAGTGCACTCTTGTTCATCTTGGAGTCCTAGTGGACTCCAAGATGAACATGAGTCATCAGTGTGACGAAGTCATCAGAAAAGCTAATGGCACTTTATCATGCATCAGCAGATGCATGACGAACAGATCCAAGGAGGTGATAATTCCCCTCTATCGGGAGCTGGTCAGACCGCAGTTGGAGTACTGCATGCAATTTTGGGCGCCGCACTTCAAGAGGGATGTGGAGAACCTGGAGAGTGTCCAGAGAAGGGCCACTCGTATGGTTAAGGGCTTGTAGGCCAAGCCCTATGAGGAGTGACTAGGGCACCTGGACCTCTTCAGCCTCCGCAAGAGAAGGTTGAGAGGCGACCTTGTGGCTGGCTATAAATTCATCACGGGGGCACAGAAGGGAATTAATGAGGCTTTACTCACCAAGGCGCCCCCGGGGGTTACAAGAAATAATGGCCACAAGCTAGCAGAGAGCAGATTTAGACTGGACATTAGGAAGAACTTCTTCACAGTTAGAGGGGCCAAGGTCTGGAATGGGCTCCCAAGGGAGGTGGTGTTCTCCCCTACCCTGGGGGTCTTCAAGAGGAGGTTAGATATGCATCTAGCTTATTGAGGTCGCTTCCGACCCTAACATCTATGAATCTATGAATAGTGCATCCTTCTCCTGATGGTGAACTTCATCCATTCAGTGGCCAGTGAAAAGGGGAGAGGATAATCATGACTTCACCCTGTCCTTGCTATCTCTGCCCCCCCTTCCCTTCCCTGCTCTAGTTTTTGTTTTCCTAATTTCTGCCTATTTACATTCTCACTGATATCCTATCACACTTTTAGCTTCTTTCATCCCTTGGAGTCTCAGAACAGCGAGACTTCTATGCCTGAAGAACAGTGATTGCATCTGAAAGCTTGCAAAGAACTTTTTTCCAACTACTCTGTTGGTCTAATAAAAGATATCACACCTACCCAAAGAATCTTGCCTGCCTATGTCCTTAGACCAACACGGCTACAACCGAAAACCCAGCTTCATAGAGTACTGAAGTTCAGGAGGACACTTCTTCACTCTCCTCCTTTTACATCCCCAGAACTCCAGTTGTTATTTAACCTGGTATGCTGATCATATTCTTAAATGACAAATACTGTATGAACTCTGCAGCTGTTCCCACACTCTTGAGCACAGTAGAATAATGGTGATTATGCTGCATTTAGGGACTACTTCTGCCTGAAAAAAAATACATCTATTTCTATTTTAAATAGCAGTATTCTTTATCCTGTTGGTACCTTTTGCATAATTATTTGCAGGGCCAGCTATTCATGCATTTCAGGTCTGTCCAGTTGGTGGCCCACAAGGGGTTAACATGCAGCGCTGAGGATGCCCTCCCTCCATCTGCCACTGCTTCCCTTATCACTCCAGCTGCAGCAATAGCTGGGGTCTCAGATCTCCCCTCCCTTCTCTATTTTCCACTGCTTGTTCCCTCCCCAGGGGGAGCTGATGGGCTCTGCATGCCTATGCAGCATTATGCAGCCAGGGAGCCCACAGCTGGGGAGCTGAAGGTTGGGTGCTGTACCCAGTGCAGCAGGAGGAAAAGGCAGGAGAGGTGCATGCATGTGGTCTCCAGATTTGGGGGCCATGGCCCCTGCTGGAGCAGCCCATGTAGCATGTGGCCCCTGACTGCTGAGAAAGTTGGACAGCCCTGATGTACATGACAAACAAATGTGTTTACCAACATGTTATTGTTAAATATGAACCTGGGATTATATCTGTGTAAGAGCAACTACAAAATGCTTGTACAAATAAAGTTATATTTAAATGTGATCTACAAAGAATAAGCAATATATAATTGGTTTTGAAACTCAAAATCAATGTACCTATTCCCATTGTCAGCCCAGGATTAAACAAGTGCTTCATTGAAAAGATGGTTCATTATTCATGCTATACATGAGAACACCTACGGAAGTTTTACATCTACAGTTATTAATCATGATTATTCTTGATCACAGGAGAAGAAGTATATTTTGACTTTGTACAGTTTTATCTAATTATTTTATTGGATTTTCTGCATGATATATGATTGTGCCTTGCACTCTTTTGATTAATTTTTCATACGATTTAAAGATTTATGCATGTTTTCTAATATCTGGCAATTAATATGCAGGGTTTTAAAAGAAAAAAAAACAACATATTTTTACACATTATTTAAAACATTGATACTAGAACTTGGAAAATGTTCCCAAACATGAAAGACCTGGAAAAATAGTTATTACCAAATTCTTGAATACTAAAAATAATTCAATTCCTTGCAGAATTAAATGACAAGCTTCATGAGTCTTGCTTAGAAGTGGTCTAAGTCCTAGATAAACGAGAATGTGTATCTCTGGAGGACCTTGAACTTTTCCTTACCATATAGGTCTATTTATATTTTATGAGAAGAATATTTTATAAAGCTGCAGCTCACCACACTATTTTGGAGTATTAAAGATAATTACAAACACAGGACCCAATCCTGAAAATACTTTAATTAATCAAACACACATGAATAGACCAACTGAGTTAATAAATTCATCGTGTCTGTAAGTCTTTGCAGGACTTGCTCCACTAAGTTCATTGGAACAATCAATGTAAGTAAAGGCACAGGTGTAAGAAATATGATTAAAATGATATGTAAGGGTCAGATTCTATTTAATCAATTAGGTAAGTGAACTTAGGTGTCTTTAGTATGATTCTAATCCACCTAAAACTCTGTTAATGGAAAATCTAGCAGGGCCTACTCCTCCTTTCTGCTTTTTTATGACTCAGTGGCCACAGCTACATGAGACGCTGACTGTGCAGTAGCCTGTGACTGTTGCACAATAGAGTTTCATCATGATGTGATGCTACTGCACAGTAGTCTCGGGCTATTGTGCAGTCAGCATCACGAATAAAATGTTCGGCAGCACTACTGTGCAGCAATTCATGTTACTGCACAGTCAATGTCTTGTGTAGACATGATCAGTCTTAAGGGTCAGAATCTGGCCCATGGTGTTTTTAAAAGTTTAAGTCAGAGCCTTGTTGTACAGGACACTTAGCAGATGTTTTATTTAGATTGCAGTAAGCATTATCATGCCAGATTCAAAGTTAGACTGTATTCTGAGCAGTTGTACGATAATGCTTGCTGCAATCTCAGCCTAATCTGCACAGGGCTGAAGCCAGCTGTGCTCCTCCCTCCTCCAACACTGACCCCAGGAGCTCACACATCCTTACAGGTGGATGTGAAACCCCCACACCCAGACCCTGTGCCATCCCTACTGTGTGCCCAGCACTGTCCAGCTCTGGAAAGCCTGTCATATCAGGGCAAACTAAGTTTCTGCTGCTGGCAGCAGGAGGAAGGAGGCACGGGGAGCTGGGAAGATAGTGCTGCTTCTGCTGCTGGATCCACACTTGCTACTGGCTCCAGGGGACAAGTTGGGTCTCTGTCACTGGCAGTCTCGAACCAACCCCAGTGCAGTGCTGGTGTGCTGAGGGGTGAAACTGCCTGTGGTGCACAGTTTCTCTCCTTCCCCTATAGAGCAAGACCAGGACATGTGTTAAGGCTTAACTATGTACAAATTTAATAAGATATAAAAAGTGAAGGGTTAACATATTTACACATAAGATGTAGGACATAAAACAGCTTATATACAGTGAGGAATCAAAAGGGGATCAAAGTAACAGTCTCATTAGAAGTCATGCAAATCTTATACTCTAATGGAATGCCACTTTACAATGTGTGAGGTGCAGGATTCACAAAATATGAGGCATGGGGTTCACACAATATGAGGTGCAGGGCCCAGGGGGGAATAAAGAAGAAAAAAGCAATAAGTTATATTAAAACAATAGCAATGTCCCAGGAGAAGGAGTGGCCCTAAATGAGAGTAGGGAAGTGGGGAGCCCCAGATACCCTACCTGCCCCTTTAACCAACTTAAATACCCCAACTGCTCATCACAGGGGGAAAGACCCTCTTCCTCAGGCAACTCACAACTCCTCCAAGGGCCTGGTGAGGCTGTCCTTGTCTTCCAGGGTGAGTCGTCTCTTCCCTCGGCAGGGCACCCTCAGCTGATTTGCGGATTTCCCACCCTCCAACCCACTCGGAGCCCTGTGCATTGCTCCATACACTGTTGGCCCTGCCTTGTGCCAAGTGTTGGATACCTAAGCCACCTCGTGTCATCGGGGTCTCGGCACCAGCTGTGCACTGCTCACCCTGCCTCATGCAGGAGGTTGGAGACCGGAGCTGCCTTATACAGCTCCAGGATTTCAGTCCCTTCTGAACCCTCCGTGCACCACCTGTGCACCGACACCATGCCTCCTCATGGTGGGGCTGGGAAATGCAGCCACTTGCCACTCCCATATGGTGATCCATCTTCAGGCTCTTCTGGGGCTACTGCACCACCCTGCTGGCCAGCTCTGCCAGCTCTTCTTCTGCCCTCTTCTTCATTCCTCGATGCGGCCACCCATGTTTTGGGCATGGTACCTTTTTATTCCCTCCAGAGGCTCCACCCCCAGATTGCAAATAGACCACTTGGAGAGGGAGGGTGTTAGTCCTCTCTCAGATTCAGCTCTTCACCTTGCTCCTGGGTAGGAGCGGGGCAAGCCTGTCCCCTGTTATCACCTGATTGGTGGGAATGCCCCACCAACTGCTCAGAGCCCTTCTGAGCTGGCAGGCCAGGCTCGTTCCAGCAAGCCTACCACACAGCTAAAATACCTTCCCCACCCCCCATAAACTACACCACTGTATGTAATATGCATGCTGTTTTTTAAGGGGCAGGATGAAGAAAGAGAGGATTCCTTGAAGAAAACAAGTAGCAGCATCTAGGGAGCTGAATCTGCTCCTGAGCCTGTTGCCAGCCCTGTACACTGGATGGATCCCATGGTCTGACCCTACACATGGGGCCTGGAGCTACATGCTGGCTCTGACTCAGCATGCTGAGTCCACCGCTGCATGACATGCTGGGTCCAGGTCCATGTGCTGCCTCCAACCCAGCATGCTTGGTCTGACCCTACATGCTGGGTCCAACCCCATGCACCATCCCAAGCCAGTACACAGGGACATGTCATCCAACTGGGGGCTTCCCCATGGGTCTGGAAATTTGTTGGCAGGGGATTGGTGGCAAAATTAATTGTTGTAGCTCCCAGAGTTGTGGCAATTAATGCAGCCATTGCTGCTCTGTTGCCAAATTTCCAGACCCATGCATCCCAAGTTTCATCAGTTGGTTTTGGTTTCAAAAGGCCTACTGTATTTTCTTCCATATAACCCACAACTTTTTCTATCATGTGGATTCAATATTGTCAACTGCATGTCCTCAAGTCCTGTCAGTCAGGCGTCCAAAATTCATACAGTTGATTCATAAATCCTATCATTTTAAAATAAATAATATTTTGTCAGTTCTTTACATTTGCTATCAGTTTTCTGAGCTTTAGGATACATTCAAGACTCACTTTTAAGGTTGGCTCCACCATGAGAGTTGGGAAGATACTTTCAAAAGCATGGACAGACAGGATTTTTGTATGAGCACTTGACAGAGCTAAATCCATCCTAAAAATGTTCTTGTTTTTCCTCTGTATTTATTTAACAATCATATAATTAATAAATCAACTTTGCTCTCTTCCATTTCTGTAGCTCTTCGGTGGAAGCATTTCCCTTTTCCACCTTTACTGACTATAACATTAATGAAGAGTGCATGTGTGAGCCTCAGAGCACTTTGAGAGCAGGTAGATGATATGCTACTTTAGGGACTGCGAGCACCTGCTTGTGTGAACCAATCCCTCTTAACCTGCCTAGAAAATAACCTGAAAAATAATGGAGAGTTTTGGACACTATTTGCACACTGGTACACTGGTGCTACTTGGAGCTTTGTAGAGTGTTACTGATGTCAGAAACCAAGGAATAAATTATTTTTTTAATATGCTTGGTGTTCCCTTTAACATATACTGCATTCCACACCAGATTTCCAATAACTTTATTTAACCCAAATAGTTTCATCTTAAAAAGAAATCCTGGAAGGCATTCACAAGCAGGCTTTCAGTTACTGGCTGGGGGGGAACAAAAAGGAAGACATCCCTGTAGAAAGGTGCAGGAAGTCTGGGAATGTAAATAATGGCAGAGAGCAGGGGGAAGCATGCCCCTGACCAAGAGCCAGTGAAAACTTGTAGGTGCATTCTCCAAACACGTGTGTGAAGTTAGCTGCAGTTCTGCAAAAGTAACTCTTGATGATTCCAATGTCCTTCTTTTGCTGCAGCCCCTTCTAGAGGTCCCTGATGTTACCCTCCTTCCTTCCACTCAAACTCACTGATCACTGTAGCACAAGAGAAAAATAGTGATTGTGTGGAGGTGAGTGCCTGGTTTCTGGCTGATGACAAAGTGAGAAGGAAAGTTCGTGTCCATTGTGGTGGGGTGTGGAAGAATAGGTGTAAATGTGAATAATGTGCATAAAAGAAACCAGTGGGTCTGTGGTCAAAGAATAAAAGTATGGGAGTAACCGGGAGGATGCAGGTGAAGAAAAGAAGATTCCCATGGAAAATGAGTGACTGAATGGAAAGGAGATGAAGAAAAAGCAGATGGTACCAAAGAAAATAGTCCTTTCAAGGTAGAGCAAATTACTGGGCCTTGTAAATCATTTTCCCATTGGAGGAGAGATTGGTGGCATAGTCAAGGTTAATTTTAGGATAAGTAATTTATTCACAGAACATATTAACTCCTTTTGCCTGAAAGAGGTAGGGACAAACAGAACACAGGCAACTATCATCTGCAGAAGCCTCAGGTGAGGCACTTCTGCTCTTACAAGCCAATCAGAAATCCCCAAATTAAAACATGTAATCTAAAGCTTTTTTCAATTAGGCTCAATAAAAACCCCTTGAAATTCAAAAGTGCAACATAAAAGTCTGCATGAAAGTTTTGGTTGACATCCAGAAAATGGGGAAGAGAGACAGAAAAGGGATGACACAATTCATCTGTCGCTCTACTTGCAATAATCATTGAATTTCACACAGTTTCACAAAGGACTCAAGATGTGAATGTGGCATGTTATATTCTGCTTTAAAAATTGCACGCTTTGGGGAAAATGACAAAAAGAGAGACATAAAAACAAAATTTTCATTGAATAGAGAACACATTACAGTAATAAAGTTTAAATATAGCAAGATGAATAGCAATTAGATACTATGGAGAGCAATGTATATAAAACCCTAAAATATAAAAACTATGAATATGAATTACTTATTTTACACGGAGTAAAATAAATTATGTTCCAAGATTTCTCTTCCTGAAGTCATTAATATTTTTACAAACACTCATTTATATTTGTATCTAAATGTCTGCCTTAAGGGTGTAACCAAATACAGATGGGGAAAATATAATTAATATAGAATTATAAAGCTAACTGTGAAATGTATTTTCTGTATTTCCACATGATAATTGGGGGGAAAAGAAAAGCAAAGGGTAGGACTGACACTCCTTGTTTAATGCTGCTTACTTAGTGACTGGCATAATGATAAGTGATGGTAATTTACCTTAAAAACCTTAATGAGTGGATCATTACTATAGAGAAATGGGAAGAAAACTTTAATCCCACAGAGGCAGAGCTCCATGGTCGGCTGTGCAATAACCAGACAGAACTCTGAATGAGATTCCCAAGCTTCTGTTCCCTAGATAAAAATTTCTCTCACTCCACTTTTGCAAAGGTAATGAGGAGGTAATGAGGCTTGACTTGAATTTTTTCAGCACTTGATTCCCTTCATTCTCCAGCAGGTTCCCATAGGATAGAGTAAGATGTTGGATTTATATAAAAGCTGTGCTGATAGATAGGTGGAGGAGGTGAGCCATGCTGTTTGGTTTTGGATTCTGCCTGTATGAGAAAGGGTTCAGATAAATTCAAAGTTCTTTCAGCACTGTCAATTCATTCTGATAGTTTCCACAGAATAAGACAATTTGACAACATGCAGACCTGGTCAGGCCTGTTGACTGTTTATTTTGTCACTTTATTGATACCAAAATACTGACCTTTCTGTGCCACCTTTTCTTCCTCTTTTTTCCCCCCTATTTTTCACTGATTTGATGCATTCATCCAGTAAATAATAAAAACCAAAAAGGTAGGCAGAAGTGTTGTATTAGATCATTAGCTTAATTTGAGCTGAAAGGTCTTTGTTGTAAGTTGGGGGTGGGAAGGGACCTAGGGACCTTTGCAAAGTATTTTGCTGGCAAGCTTGTTGGGATTTGATTGCCTTTGTTGTGATAATCTGAAATTAATTTGCACTTGAACCCATCTTTCTTCTGGGCTCAATTTAAACACAGTTATAATTATGCACCCTGCATGAAATTGAGAACAGACACTGATATGACAAGTCTGAATTTTTTAATTCCCCAGGTACTAAAGGCTTTTTTCCCCACTTATCTCACAAGGTAATAAAACAAAATGTTCCAGTGAAGCACATGCTTAAGAGAGAGGTATTTGCCTGAGGGGAAACAGTAATAATCAGTGTATTGCTACACATTTACTCATGTACTTTCTCAGTAGGTCAATCTCTTTCTTTTAAAGTGATGTTAAACTTCTGCTAATATTGGTTGATTTGTACCTGGTACAATATAAAACGGTAAAAATGATATGTTTTATTCCATTTTAGCAGTTCTTCATCTAAGAGGCTTTGTCTCAAACACCCATTTTGTTAGATATTAAAAAAAAAAGTATTAAAGAATGCCTCCTAATATCCACAATTGATCTTAGCAGTGCACCTTTCTTGTTCTCAGTATGAGCTGTAATATCCTTATCAGCATTCTTTTAGTTTTAACCCAGATTAGTGTTTTTGGTGAGGAATCTCATTAACTACAGTAAGCCCATCTTCTTTTGTGATTTCCTTTGGAATTGTAATGTACAAAAAGGCCACTAAGGTCATTGCCCAGGGCACAAATTCTTTAAATCATCATTCAGCTTAGAGTAACAACAGTCTTCTCAGAAAGAGACATTTTTAAATAGCTGGAACAAACTGTACAGTTTCCCTTAAGTGAAAAAAATCTTCAAGGAAAAGTATAAATTGGGAGCATATGACATTGAGGGTTGAAATCCAAGAAGCCAATATTTGTCTAACACTTCCATTCTGCATTAGCAATATGTGATTCGTATCCTCTCCACCCTCCAAGCTCACATTCTGAGTATGTCTTCATGGGCAAAAAAGGCTGTATTCTTCAGGAACATTAGCCTCCATCTTAACAAGACTTTGAAGTAGTGTTAAGCTAACCCTGTTAGCTAAGCATATTGTAATGTAGCCTATCATAACCTCCATTTTTACAGGGCCTTTCAGTCACATGAAGCTAACTTGAACCCCCCCCCCAAACAAACAAACAAACAAACATTTGTGCATTAAGACAGAGTCACAGTTACAGTCATTACAACTTAATTCTTTAACGCTAATATTAAAAACAAATGTTAAACACAATAATTTGTGGATCTTGCTCAAATTGCCAATACTTAGGTGCAATAGGGTAGTGTTAGGTAACACAAGATAATCTCACTAAAGATGGGAAATTTGGCTCATCCCATGTAACTAAGAGAAGATTTTTATTTTCCAGTTTTAATGAAACATTTAACATTAAATTAGGTAATTCTCATGTTGGAAAAAAGCAACATATTTTTGATTAGGTGGTTGTACAAATAATCAATTTGTTCAGCTCTAGTTTACCAACCACTGGGTAGTACCCAGATGAACCATGGTTTTAAGTTCAGAAAGTGAAATTAAGAAATGTATTATGATACAGTCATTGCAACTCTACTAGGAAACTGACTTTTAAATTGGTTAGAAATGCATTTTCCATTTTTGTAAATGTGGATTTTAAACAAATTTAAGTATAATTCTGTGCATATTAAAGGAAAGATTTTGTTGGAAAATCAAAATGATAAAAATTACAAAACTATCCCATCAGTTTTTGTGAAGCTATGCCCAAATGCAATAGACCCAGTTTCTATTCCACCTGTTAGGCATATGAATGGCTTTAGGCAACTAAAGGTAATTCAGTTCCACTCTGCTTGAATCCCTGAAAATGCTTTGATGCATCTTCTTTTGTAACATATCATCATCTGACTTTAAAGATTGAGTAAAAAAAAAAAAAACAGTGAGGAAGGGAAGGACTCAACCACATTTTATATTGGCACTTTTTCAGAGGCTCAAGGAAAATGAAATAGAATCACACTTAAGTTCCTATATCCACCTAGACACCTAATACATTGCATAGAATCTGGTCCCATATAAATAAAACCAGCCACGTCTCCATGAGATGCTGACTGTGCAGTAGCCCAAAACTATTGCATGGCAAAATGACGCAACACTGCTGCACAGTAGTGTTAGGCTAGTGTTCAGTAGCATCAAAAAAGGCGTTGATCTGCGCTACTGCGCAGTAACTCATGTTACTGCGCAGTCACTTAGTACTTGCACAGTAATGAATGCACAGTCAGTGTCTCGTGTAGACACGACCAGTATGTAATAACTCAAAATGAAAAACATAAAGTGCCAAGAAAGATAAATATTTTATTTAATTTTATTTTGTATAGCGTGTAGCCTAATATCCATGCAAGCTTCAAAATACAAGGTAATTATGGATAAGGCATGTGAGTGATCATTAAATATCTAAGTAAAACCAGAATGGGATTGGATTATACTATGGGCAGGGCATATATGGTGATAGTGGTGTGGCCACACATGGTGCTGTACATTTTCACCCGTTAGTTTATGTGTTTTGCTTTTCAGTGCCACATTTTCTTGTGACTTTATCTACACTCATTCAATCATGCTGTGCACATCACAGTCACTTACTGACAACCAGTCCTGGCTGAAGCATTCAGAGAAACAACCTTCCACAAACAAAGAAGGCAAGTCCTGTTTCTCTTAAGATAAAATCTCCTGATCTCATTATTGATTGTCTGCTTTCAGGGGTTTTGTTTCCTGAAAGTTTGATATGGGGCAGCAGAGGTGACAAAAGATTGGCACTGCGACCTGGAAATTAAATGGCCGACTATTAGATCAACGTCAAAAAGGGTGAGGCTGAAGTGTTTGGCAAAAGCATTAGATGCTGTCTTGACTTAATCTCTTTCTCCTTTATCTTGAATCTGTTTTGAACCCTCCCAGGCAATTTACTATCCTTGTCATTGATTTTTATCACCTGAATGTGCCCCTATGAAGAATTACTTTTTGAATGATAAATCAGCTTCTTCATTTAAACAATTGTGCGCTTCATCTTAATGTGAAAATAGCTACTGAAAGAAAAAAAAAATACAGTAACTGTTTACATTAATCATTGGCCAGGAGGAACTTGGGTGATTTGGAATGTGAGATGGGCAATTTTGTAATGAGGGGCTGCAGGAGAAAAAACTTCTTCCACCTGCACTTTTATTATGCAGCTAGCAATGAATTACGGTTACTAGACTGAATTCTAACAGCTGGCAAGTTGGAGAGAATTGCCAAGTAAAGCAAGCAGGCTTTCTGTAAAGCAAATAGAACAACAGTGGCAGATACATGATTTGCATATCTGTTACCTTATAATTTTTGGATATGGGCTTTTAAAAAGATTCACTTAGAATGAGAAAAAGAGAGTAGTTCAGTTCTAATAACCTCCTACCAAAACTGATTCCAATTCTATGGGATAGCCACCATCCTCCACCTTTCTTATCCTCTGTACATGCATGCTTCTGGATCCATTTAAGATCTTCTACTCTTCTTTTCAGCTGGAAGCTCTGAGCAGAAAATTATTTCGGTTGGAATTAAGGGAATGCACCTGATATCATCTGCTACAAATCCATAAGTTTATACTGGACATGGAAAAATTCCCTGGCTTTAAATGGTACAAGAGATGATAACAAACAGCATTAGATGCTAATTTGTTTCTCACAAAGCCAACCATAAATATATTAGAGGAATAACTGTTTTGATAGAATTTTTATATAGTATTAACATTTGTCTCAGAGTGGATAATTTTTTATTAATGAAAATACTAGAGCTATTGTTTTGGTGTTTTTATTTAATTGGAGGAAGGAGCTGCAGGGTAGCCCATTTCAGAAAAAAACCCTGTGGTTTTGGGCACAGTACAGGGCCAGAACCCAGTGGAATAAATCTTTAGTTCTACATTCAGAAGAAAATACCATAGGAATAGGACCCAGTTTCTAGCTGTGCCAAGCCTAGACATTACCTTACTCATCTAGAGTTGTTAGGTGTTTTTCTTAAAGCTTCATTCTTTGATCCCTTTGAGTAGGAAAGATTGTTTTGACTTTCTAACTTTCCTGTTGGTGAAAAAAAGCTCTACAGGATGACCCAAATGCAACCAACAGCTCAAAATCTGAAGGGAAATAAAAAGTGCACAAGCCTTGGGTGTGTCTACACATGCAATCAGTGCATGTGAATAAACTCTGGAGCTCATTGCGCCACAGTTTTTTTGCTCCTGGGCACATCATTTGAACGTGTGGCCAGGACCAAATAACTCTGAAGCAATTAGCTTTGGAGTTTATTCATGCGCAGCACATAGAGCCCAGTCAGAGCACGCCCGGCTGGGAGGGGGCCCCAAGAGTCAGCCTGACAGCCTGGGGCTGCTCTGACTAGAGCTGCGGAGGGGCTGACTGGGGCACAAGGATGCTCCTGTGATGGGCTAGCCAGCAGGCAGCTCCAGTACTGAAGCACCCTCATACTTCAGCCAGCTGGTCAGCATCTATACGTGCACTGCTACACACCAAAAAACTCCAAAGCAGAGTAGTACTTGTATTTACTGAGTTTATTAGTTTTGTACACCCTATTAGGGGTGCACATATAGATGCTGAGACATTTACTGCACAGTTAATTAGTCAACTGCATAGTAAACATCTCATGTAGATGCACCCAAGATGTATTAATTATTTCTAAGCAAGCATCATCATTGTCCAAGGATCATTTTGCTGGATCAGACCCATGCACTGAAAGTAGTGTGTGCCCTGACCAGGCCTGCATGCCACATGCAATTTACACCCTTCACTGGCTCTGCACACTGCATGCAGCATGCCCCAGACCAGACCTATGCATTGCATGAAGCTTCAACCCCAGACTGGCACTGGGCAATGGATGCAGCTCATGTGCCAGCTCCAGCCCTGCATGCTGCAAGCAGCAGGCCCCAAACCAGCCTCATGTAGCATACATAAGACCAGCTCAACATGTAACATGTGGGGCTGGGAGCACTTGTCTATTCCGAGACCCACAGGCAGTACTGTGGGACAGATGATAGGGCTCTGAGAGCCAGTTTTGGTCCATGGAGTATTTTTGACACCCCTAGCATACAGCTAATCACACTCATCTCAAATCTTGATAGCTCTACCCAGCCTTGCCTTCTACTACTGCACCCTTTGCCAACTTCTTCTTGGCCCCTGGTCTCTCTCCCCAGTCTCTTGGTGTCTTTGCACAGGGAGATCCAGTGGTATTCAGGACTGAAAGGAGGCAAATAGCTTTGCTTTACTTATCTCTGGAGTGTGGGTGAGAAAGACAGTAGGGATGTAGGACTGGAAGGGACCTCCTCCATCATCAAGTTCAACCTTTTGCTACTGCAGACATGCATGGGGCATGGCAGGCATCCTCTCACAAAATTAGTCCATATTAAAATTAGTTGGGTGGTTTTTACTTCAGTAACTTTTATTCATAAAAGTCATTCTCTTTTTTAGGTCTTTGGAAGTATCAATCCTTTCTGTCCAAGGGTCACTTCCACAGGCTCTGGAACGATTGCAAGAACATTGTGTAGTTCGTCTATCAGCTGCAGCAATGGAACGGAGCCTGTTGCTTTCCAGTGGTTGTACTTGCAGCAACTTTAGAGACCTCTACTGTGACAGAGTAAGACTAGCAGTTACTTCTAATAGGGATGAGCAGCTTCCTTCTTTGATGTGTGTATACAACTGTGTTATATGAAACACATTATATTCTATGCCAGATTCCATTCTGCCTAGTAAGTATATCAGTAGATTTAGGTGCCCACATGAGTTAGTCCCAAGTTAGTCCCAAGTCAGTCCACACACACAGTGTTACTGTGCAGTAAGACATCTACATGTGCATTATTTTGCAGTAACTAATTGTGTGTAAATTTGATACCTGCATGATGCAGATATCAAATTTATGGCCAAGTTGGCATAAGTCACCATAGGTACTGCACACTATGGGTGTGCACATACAGCCGTATGCCCATACTGTGCACTCATTTTTGGTTACTGCACAGTAACCTAAATTAGTGCACAGTAAATGTGCACATGTAGACACACCCAGTCTTAAGGATCCAAGGTTGCAAAAATAAGTGCATTAGTAGATATTCAGGGACTTGCATAGAGTGGAATAGAATCACATTTAGGCACCTAATAGGTGGAATAGAATTCAGTTCTATATGTCTGATCCATGGTGAAGCAGAGAAGCGGTGGGTGGGAAGGGAAGGGAATATACCTAAAATGATCTTCTTTAGTTTTAGCATATAGAAGCTTTTCCTTTTTTTTCTCTTAATGGCTCTTGTTTTCATGTTCTCAAGAATACTGTCTTAGTAGTCTCTGTCACATCATGTAATGCAATAGATTTCCATAATGAACAGAACCTGTGCTGTAAAAGAGTGTTATAATCAGGCCATAAATTTACCAGAAAGCTCATAGAATATTGTTTTTAGAATAAATATTTGCAAATCAACAATTTGAAACAGTAGTTCAAATCTGAACTAAATGAAACTAAATTCCTGAAAGTTTGAAACAATCATTTAAGGTAACATCATCTACCTGAACTCTGACCTTCACTTACACTCACTTTTCTGGCGGGAAAACTCCATTAGTTGCTAATGAAAGAAATATAAGCCTACTCTGATGTGTATATCAGATACAAATAGTATGATCTCTTGTTGAATGATGCACCCACCTTTTGACCTATATTAAATTCTGTGGGTACTCAGGCTCTCTTTTTAAGAGTATGTAGGATGTTGTTTCTGGCCTCCATCCAAAAGGTAAAATATTGAGGAAGGTAGCCAGCCAATATTGGCATGTTTGTGGGAGAGATGCAGAATGTAGATTCCATTTAGAAGGTAATAAGAGCATCCAAATATACTGCAAGTACAGCGCTTCCTGTCTTGTTGAAATGATGAAGGCAAGTCAGTCAGGCCTCCAGCCTCTAACTGGAGGGATAATGAATGTAACTTTCCACAGAAATATATAGCATTGTCTTGGAACAGCAGTCATCAGAAACTTGAGGTTAAAGTTTATGTGAGAATTAGTGGCTAAGGTGTGTATAGCTGCTCCAAAAAGAGGCTGCTCGCCTTCTAGCCCTCTTGGAAACATTCCCTGGTCAGAGGAAGGGTAGATCTTTAGTACTAGCATACCCATGAATTCCCATAAAAGGTTAAATGTACTGATGTATGGTTAGAACCAATAAAAGACTTAGGGCTATGTTCTGTTCTACCTTACTGATCAGATGATCAGCTGCTACAAAATATTTGAATTAATGAATTTTCAGGACTTGAACATGGTGGAGTAGAATCTGGCCCTTAGGCACCTACAAGTTTGGTGATACAGTACACACTTTTGTTTTGGTGCCTGTCTTTAAGAGCAGAATTCTGAGCCCAGACTCAAGCTCCTGCAACAGGGCATAGGGAGACCTGGGTTTGTCACAGTGCTGATCCAAAAATCTGCACAGTGTCCCCTAGCAGATAGTACACTGTTGTCTTATATGGAGGTACCATGTAACAAATCTTAACATGACAGGTGTTAAACTAGTTTATCCCTGGACAAAAGAGCAGATCAGCCATAGAGAAGTTGCTTGTTGAAGCAGCAACTTTGTGGCATGGAAGTATCCCACAATAATTTTATCATGTGGCTAGTTAATACGTTATGATTTGTGGCATGATACTAACATGTGGGCCATGTCTACATGTCGCACTGTGGTGATGAAGCAATGCACCACGTTGCCATATGGCGCGCTATGGCAACATAGCAATCACATGTGTCTACATGTGATTGTCAGCTACATTGCCATAGAAGCATGCTCCCTAGGTGTAGTGCTCTGCTACAGCAATGTAGTGGTGAAATTTACCCATGTGCCTTGCTCACGGTATAGTAACCACCCATACTGCACTGTGCTTTAGTACTTCCAAAAGGCACCATAGCAACAACTAAAGCATGGCACCATAGCAAGATCACCATGTGGCAACATATAGACATGCCCATAATGTGCAACAAATGTAACGTCTGCCAAGGTACTGAATTGAAAGCCACCTAGTGCTGAGGATAGGTAACTTTTCTTTCAAATAACAGAACAGGGCTTACTGTTGTTCTTTTGAAACACAGTCAAAGGAAATAGTGTAACATACCTTTTATATAACAGCTTTGTGGTTATAGCACTCACCCAGAGAGTGTTAGGTTCTTGGTTCTGTTTTTTTCCTTAGCCTATACCTCCTATTTCCCAGGGTAGTGCCTTAATCACCAGATGGGAAGCAATTTCCACCCTGTAGGCTTAAGCTGGGTCACCGTGCAAAAAGGAAGGTAAGAGTAATGGAAGCATAGACAGAGCACGAGATGGTGCCTGGCTCTATCACCCAGTCTTTTAGGTATTGCTAGGTTAATACACTCTCCTGGCAGGTGAGAGCTATGAGTTTGCACACACTACTGAGACAGAGAACTAGATCTCCCACTTTCAGGACAAGTGTTGCAATCAGTAGGATATTATATAAAAGGTGGGCAGCAGCTCTGATTTAATAGGACTTTATTTTGTGAGGTACCTGATCCATCAGTGTGTGTTAGATATTCTCTGAGCTTGATTATCAGTCAGACCTATATGCCATTCCAGCTAGCTTCTGGATCCCAGTGGGACTTAAGTGGAAGCTAAGCATCTAACTGTTCAGACTGGGACAATTTTGCACATTCACAGAAGCAGTTCTGCTCTAGGAACTCCCATGTCTGCTAAGGTATGGTAGCTCCTGGGTAGGAATTTTTGGATTATTGTTTTGCACTTGGGTGCTTAAAGTCTGCCTAAAATCTGTTCCAGGTTCCTAAGTCCTTTTTTATGTTCATTAGACCATTAATATAGACACATGATTAAATTATATTTGTAGAGGCCTCACATTTCAGTTTTTCAGTTCACAGAGAACACAATAATTCAGGACATATCAAAAGACAGAAATCAGAAAGACTGAAGAAAAAGCTTCAGGACAGTTAGAAAATTTTGTCCACAATTTACTGGAAATTTTTGTCATACCAAGCTTTGAGTCATTTTTCCCTACCTTCTTTCTTTCTGTGTTTACTTTATAAGAGCTAAATGATGTCTTTTACCTGCAGTTCAAGCAGGAAATGAGAAGCCCATATGCACCCAAAGGCAAGTTTGGGTTGATAAATTATGCCATCATTATACATGAATGAATAGTAACTCTCTTATCTTGAGCCTGTTTCTTGGCTTGCACTAGCCCTAGTATATTTGGGAGCAGCCTTCAGGCTTTTGAAAAATGTTCTGGTTGAAAAGAGTCCCTAGGAGGCTATCTGCCAGCCAGGGATCATCCAAAGAAAAGGAATCTTGCTATCTTGATTTTCAGTTCTGAGCTCCTACCAAACTCAAGAACTTGTGAATGCCTCTGCCTGGCATTTTGGAAAACATTTATTTAGGAGCTTCAGTCATATTTAGGAGTCTGACTTTAGGCTTCTATTTTTTAAACACATACCTTTGTTTTCTATCCTTTATTAAAAATCAAGAATAGCTATTTTTTGGTCTTTCAGTGTTTTCATGTTGTAATATTAAGTACTAGATTGTGGCAGTCTTAATAATCACAACGAGATATATCCAACTTCACAAGCTGCAATAATGATTTCAGTAAAATATTCCGGATGTGGGACACTCTTTTTCATGTGTAAGAATACAAGGTTTGTTCCTTGTCATTTATCATTCTAAAAAGGTTGGTTTACCTCCATGAAGGCAGGATAGGAGTTGAAATCTGGACCCAGGGGGAGACATTGTGGCCAAGAGTGCCTCATAATTTTGATGAAGCAGTTTTAATTGCTGCCCTCATTTGTAGCAAAGATCTGTTTAGCCAACAGCACCTACATAGGAGACTGGTACTACTGTCCACTCTCACCTTCACTTTCCATCAGCTCTTCAGCATGGGTTCTTTTGGAGGAGGCCCTGCAAGGGTTTGTATCTGTGTCTCTGTCCGTATCATACTCATAATCCAAATAAGTTGATATAAAAGTAGAACCAGAAATGTAACAATGCGGCTAGGAATATGGAACAGCAGCCACATAGAGGGCTGCTTTTAGCTGCCACTGTGCTACATAATATGACTATAACAGCAGCTGTATTATTACATTCCCCCCCACCACTAAGTTGGTGCCTGGGTGCCAGTTGCCCCACTCTCGTTATGCCACTGAGTAGAATAGAAAGATCTATATGTTAACATTATTTCCGAATAGTGTTCAGGTTGGTTTGGCAATTGTTAATCCTTCCAGATCTTGGCATATGTGTGAGAGGTCACCCAGATCTTCAATGTATATGCCTAAGCAAGAGTATGGAGGAGTGGAGGCTGCCCAGACCTTCTGTCCCCATGTTAGTCCAGTGAGACAGAATCCTAAAGCCAGACTGAGTCCAGATGTTTGGTGCCTCCATGGGGAGAAGGTTCAGCATATATATTAATTGAAATTTAACAAAAATGACCATATAGCTATATCACCTTGCTCATACTGAGCCACCTGAGGAGTAAGATACTTCTCAGAGCAGAGGAAGTAGAATTGAGTGCTAGATTTGCAGCATATAGAGTGCTTGGTGGTGCACAACAACTAAACTGACCTAAAGATGGAATTTAAGATTATCTTTCAAATAACAGAACAGGGCTTACTGTTGTTCTGTACTTGTTGTTTTTATCTAATTCTAAAAAAAAAAATAAAAAAAAAACCTTCTCTGAGTTCTGGAAGACAAGCTGTCTTTTCAGTGAAGAAGGGTCTTCTTGTTACAGCAAGTCATGTCCATTTTACTGTAATTCTTTTGGTCAAAGGGGGTGGGTCACATGAGTGTGCACATGCACTTTGCGGCTCCTCAAAGGTTTTCGAGGCACTGCAAAATGCACCCCATGCACGTGATTTGGTTCTCCTTCTAGTGCAGAGACAAATATAGATACTGAGAAATCCTGGTATAAAAAAAAGCGCACTGAAAAAAAGTGGGGCAGCACACATGGCAGTAGTGTATGCTGCCCAAAACTGGAGCCTGGCTGGCCAGGGCCATGCTCCACCTGCTGGCCAGGCTCTACGCACCCACATAGCCACTGCTGCAGCCCCAGAAGGCCCTCAGGAACCCAGGTGAGGCATCTGGGGCCAGCCCAGATGCTGGCCCCAGCCTCTCCTACCCCACCTGGGGCAATTTGTCCCATGCATGAAGGGGTATTCCCCAGGGACAAATAGCAATGGTACAAATATGTGCTATTTGTCCCTGGGGAAATGCACGTGTGCTCATCTGGATGTGCCCTGGATGTTCTTTTATGAGCTAATATAGTTATAAATACTGAAATGGCCAAATATAGACTTGGGAGGTCATTTTTCAAAAGAGAAAGCAGCATTTAGTGGCATCAAATGAATTATAGGGTGAAAAAAATCTGTTTCAGAGAGCTTCTTTCCAATACTTTTAGTGAAGACAAAGTGACAAATACATCTCATTGGGACAGTAGGTGAAGCATTAGTTATGGAAGAAGTGGCATACATAGTTATCTAGCAAGTTGTATAAACCTTTCAGTAGCTGATGAAATATATGTTGAAGCTGACGAACATTTTCTCACCTTCTACCTTTTTCTAGTGCTGTTTTTTACACTATTTCAGCATTTATCCTTTTAAAATCCCAATTGGACCCAGGAAGTGATGAAAAAGTAATGGAAAAAATATTCAGCAAACTTTTCTGTCCTTCTGAAATATTTTAGTTAGAAGATTTGTGCAAATAACTAGGTTGTTTATTAGTACCAAGTTCCTTATTTTTAATGCTACCTTATATTTTCACAACTACACTGATTGTTGTACTTTCATGGTATGGAATTTAATAGGTTCAATATCATTTATAATGTTTTGTTAGGTTTTCTTTTCATTTTTGTGAAATCTGATGTATTCTAATCCTCAATTAATTACTAGTATCTCAAATATTTAACATATTGAAA
Organism: Alligator sinensis; assembly: GCF_000455745.1. Lineage (NCBI taxonomy): Eukaryota > Metazoa > Chordata > Crocodylia > Alligatoridae > Alligator > Alligator sinensis. Next base: position 2,280,819 of record NW_005841842.1, on the reverse strand, counting down.
TAAAACACCAAGTAAATGTTGGAAGAGAAGAATGACACTGAACTGATTCTCACTGTAAAGGCAAAGAACCAAGAGATTTTGCTGGCTGTTTTGTTTCAATGCTGTTTCGACTCATTTTGAGCTCAAAACAGCAAAATCAAAACAGAATGAAGGGCTTTTGAAACAGCCTCAAAACAAAATGAGGGCATTTGAAATGTTTCAAAAGTTTCAAAATATTTAGAGTTTTGAAGCTGAACCTGGGCTTGCTTGCAGGGAAGCAGAAAGTAAGAAAAGGGAGAGGGAAGAGGGGGGAAGGGTGGCTCTCATATTGACTGTGTAGCTATCCAGTGACTGATCCTTCCCTAAGTTCCCTTCCAATCCCAGTGCTCTGGGGGACGGATGGAAAAGCAGCATAAAAGGCAGCATTGTTTGAACTGGCCTGCTTTCTGCCTTGGGGTCTGATAGTTACTGAGCTATCTTCCAGCAGCTCAGGAGCATTAGACAACAAAGGCTACTATTAGCATTGATCTGAATGATTTCCTACTTGCTAGCCTAGCCTAGCAAGAATACCTTTTCCAGAATACCTTTTTGTTTCTGCTAGACGCTTTTATTTTATTATTATGTTCACTGATTTATTCTTTTCAATTTTATAGTTATATTGGATATTACAGTATAGAATGTATATAGGAAGGGAGATGCATGTATATTTTATTTCTATACGTTTGTACCTTGTGGCATATACATACATTATAGAATGTATATAGGAAGGGAGATACATTTATATCTTGCAGTATATATTACACACCATATAGAATTTATATAGGAATGAAGATACATTTATATAGTTGTATAAAAACAAGACACTATGAAATACACCATGAAGCATGGTGGAAAGACAGCTGGCAATCCTTCAGGGCAGAAGAGGGTGTAGAGGGAGAGGTGTAAAGTTCCCCCCTGCTCCCCCCAAACTGAGACTCAGCCACTTTCCTACAACTAGCAGGGATGAGACTTCCAGAAGCAGTAAGGAGAGGGGAGCAGTGCCAGTGCCACTGCCTGTGTCTGAGTCTGTATCCCTTCCAAGAGCACCAGACATAACCCCCTCTACCACCACTATGACAACAAGCAGCAGCACCAGCATGACAGTCTCCTCCACCCCCATTTCACTTCCCATGCTGAGCCTTCCAGTGTCAGAGGAAGAGCTGGATCTGGATCTGGATCTGGATCTGAGTGCCATAGCAAGGGAAACAGCTGAGTTTATGCTCCACATCCCTCAAGTTTCCCTTAGAGCCAGGTCTCCTTCCCCAGAAGGTACTTTGGAGGAGGCTGAGGTAGAGATTGCAAAGGCAAGCAGCTCAGCTGAGTCCACTCCTCCTGTTGCTGTGCCTCTACCTGCTGAGGAGAGGGAAATTGCAGCATCCATACATGTACCCGCACCCCAGAAATGAGTGGGTAGTATAGTCTGAGATCATTCTGAGCTGGCAGATGATCCCACATATGCTATCTGCCTTCACTGCCAAGCCAAAACCAGCCAGGACAAGGGAACAAAACACATGAGCACCACAGGGATGCTGATGCATCTCTGCAGGCATCATCCCCTTGCCTTTATTTCTCCTCAGCCTGGCACCAGCAGGAGTGTGACCAAAGGGAAGTCCCCCTCTTACTCCAAAGCCCCTGTCCCCCCAAAGCAAAGGCAGGCCATCCTGGAACAGTGGGGGAAAGGCGGACAGAAACCGGGGTGTGTGGCAAGGGTGAGCGACATCACCCAGAGCATTGGGGAGATGCTTGCTGTTGATGGCCAGCCCTTCTCCTTAGTTGAATGGCCAAGGTTCAGGTGGCTCATGGCACTCATTTCCCCATCCTACCAAGTGCCTGCATGCAGTACCTGCATGCAGTACCTCCAGCAGGATGGTAGTGCCCTCCCTGTAGGAGGCATGCAGGGAATACTTGAGGGAGGAGCTGAGCAAGGATCTGGATTTGCGCAAGGATCTGGATCTGGAGTTAGATGTGAACTAGCCAAGTTTGCGGATGATACCAAATTATGGGGGAGGGCGATCACACCACAGGACAGGGTGAGGATACAGGCTGATTTGGACACACTCTCAAGGTGGGCTGACCAAAACCCAATGGCCTTCACTTCAGAGAAGTGTAAGGTGCTGCACCTTGGTAGGAAGAACCCTCAGTCTATTTACAGGCTCGGCAGTGCTACACTCACTAGCACCATGACCAAAAGGGACTTGGGGGTCTTGATTGACCATAAGATGAATATGAGCCACCAGAGCTATGCTGTGGTTGGCAAAGGAAACCAAACTCTGGTGTGCATCCACCAACGCATCTCAGGCAAAACCTGGGAAGTCATCCTCCCGCTTTACTCAGCCCTGGTGAGACCACAGCTGGAGTCCTGCGTCCAGTACTGGGGCTCCTACTTTAGGAAGGATGTGGAGAAGCTTGAGAGAGTCCAGAGGAGAGCCACTCACTTGATCCAAGTCCTGGAGGGCAGCCCACATGAGGAGAGGCTGAGGGACTTGGGACTCTTCAGTCTGAAGAAAAGAAGGCTTTTCACAAAGTAGTTTGTAAAGGAGGCTTTTTACAAAGTAGTTTGTAAATTCCCTTTCAGATAAAGAACTCTCAGAGCTGGAGTGGGCACTCACTGCATCCCCAGCCAGCAGGGGAAGAACATGTCCCAGCTGAGCTTCCGTGCCAGGATGAACTTGGAGGTATGAGCTGGGGCTATGGGGGAGGAGAAGGCCCCAGGTCCTGGGGATGACCACTAAAACTGGACTCTGCCAGGGATGGGGAGACCTGGTGGGACAGCTGGCAGTGTGGCAGCCCCAGGAAATGCCAGAAAATAGGATCCTCCTGGTGAAAGGCGGGTAGGAGGCACCATAACCTCCAGCTACTACATGCATGCACGCAGTCTTGGCTGGGGAAAGCCCAG
>NW_005841842.1:2274718-2277653 GCF_000455745.1 Alligator sinensis | reverse complement strand
TGTACCTACTACCTAGGAGGCTGATGAAGTGAAGTTCATAGGCCTGGCTGTGAAAAGTAGTTTGTAAATTCCCTTTCAGAATCAGGCCTGAGAGATTGGAGACAGAGTGTTTTTTTTGTGAGAAATGTGCCCCAACAGGTAGTTGGGTATTCTTGTCTTTGATAGATTCTTGTGTGCAGTTTGTGGGGGTATTGGAGATTGTTGATAGGTTTTGTGTTTTGAGCTGTAGGAAGTTGTCTTCTGGTGATGAGGTTAGGTTAGCAAGATTTGGCGCTTGTTTGAATTTACAAACCACTTTTCAGAACCAGGCCTATGAACTTCACTGCCTCAGCCTCGTAGGTACAGAAACTCATGGACTCAATGCAGACATTGGATTTATGACACACTACAACCTGCTGGACATCTGACTCTCCAGGTACCTCTCCACTTTTACCTGCGCTGCTACATCTCCCTTCCCCGCCCTACCCCAGCCTGTCCCTCACTCCCTGACACCTCCATTTCCATTTTCAGTGACTGGTTTTCTTGCCTGCATTGCATGCCAGCCTCTGGCTTCTTCATTATTCCTTCCATCTAGGAACAGCACAGACACAACAACTGCACGTGCTTCCTCAGCCTGACAAATGGGTTTTCAACCCAAAAGCTTGCTAAGATACATTTCTGTAACTATTCAGTTGGTCTGCTAAAACATACCAGATTAGATTGAGCCAAAGGAAAGGGTCTTATCTGCCAGTGCTTAGACCAACACCCCTAACCATGTCCTTAGACCAATACCCCTAGCACCTAACTGGTAGGATACAGGGCCCTGAGCACATCTAAGCTCCGGGGCTGGGGCTGGCAGGGAGACTCCCCTGTCAGCTGCTTGAGAAGAAGCTCCTACAAAGGGGAAAAAAAGACTCTGTGACAGTTTGGTTGCCTGAGCTGCTGCTGGTGCTACTGTGCTGGTTACTATGTTATTACCTGTTGTCATTTAAAGTGGTGGACCAGAATGTGGCTGTAGGGGAGGAGGAGACCTCACTGGGGCACACTACCATGTCGTATAGAGGCTGCAGCTCCAGCAAAGGCATGCCTTAACACACACACAGTGTCACCCATGTCATAAGATTTGCTTGATAGCAGCCTGAGGTGCAGCTTCCCAGAAACCCCTGCACCTATCTCCTTAAAAACTGGCAGGCTCCATGACCTCAGCAGGGTCTAGCATGCCTGCAGTTTTCACCCCGCTGCACCTCAACACATACAATGTCACCTGTGTCACGAGTTTTGCTTGTCAGCAGCCTGAGGTGCAGTTTTCCAGAAACCTCAGCACCTATCTCCTGGAAACTTAGCAGGCTTCATGGCCTTATCAGGGGCTACCATCCCTGCAGTTTTCACCCTGCTGTGCCCTAACACACACATGACATGAGTTTTGCTTTCCAGCTGCTTAAGGTGCAGTTTCCCAGAAACCCCTGTACCTATCTCCTTAACACTTAACAGACTTCATGGCCTCAGAAGGGGCTCCCATACCTGTAATTTTCATCCAAATCAGGCAAGAAATGACAAAGTTATAGGCAGTTTTGTGTTTCCCCATTAAAGCCTATGGGCAAAATATCAAAACAGCATCGAAACAGTGAAACAGTTTTGATGAAACAAAACAGAACAGTGCTTTCGAAACAAAATGAAATGAAACTTGAAATGAAACACTGTCCCATCAAAATGTCGAAACTGAAGTTGAAATGGAACAGTGCTGTTTCGCACAGCTCTAATGCCTTTGACTGAAGATAAGTACAGGCGCAGTGCAATAGCACCGATGTCAATGGAAGTTTGACCACTGATTTTGGAGGGTGTTGAACATACTGCCATCAGCGCTCTGAATGAGCGGGTAAAGGGCTCTCCTCTTGAACATTTGTTGAAGCAGACACTTAACTGAATTTAGGAACTATGAAAAAGGTAGTCAAGAAACAATGATTAAAGATTTGACCTGTTCAAAATGCAGTACGAACAGGCACAAAATCCAAGTTTGCAAGCCAGTGTAGCTGACTGCAACAGCCCCAAAATGAAACAAATCAAATACCCAATAAGAAGATGAAGCAAAAATTCAGTAATCATGCAAAAAAATAAAAAAAATAAAGAGGAATTCCACAATGCAGGGTGTAGCAGTTGCTTAGACATACACACTGACATCTGCCACTGTGCATGTTTGTTTCGCACTGACTCCACCTGTTCTGCTTCATGCACACAGCATATGTAATCAGAAGGCAGGAGGGAATAGAAGAAACTAACCAATCTTGATCTGTGTTATAATGTTTCTGGCTCCTTCTAAGAGATTTTGAAAACTGTTATGGATTCATGATCATACAACCCACATCCTCACTGCTTAGTATCAATTGGCTTTAGACTTTCATTAGGACAGAATGCTGAATAATAGCATACCTATACTACTTCAGTTTTGGTTTTTTTTGATTGTGGGTTTTTGGCACCTAATTACACATGGTGCTTTCAACCAGAAGGAAGATAACATCCTATATCTGTAGGGTGACCATATAATTGTTAAGGAAATCCAGGATGAGGGACACCACTGTGTGTGCAGAGACACACATATGTACACACACCTGTGTGGCTCCCAAGAGCCCTGGTGGCAGTGTGAGATGGTGCAGGGGCCAGTGGCCAGGCTCCATCCCCCACATGCAGAGACTAAACCCATGAGTGGTTCATCCCCCTTGCCGCTGGCAGCTGCCCATAGTCATCATATGCAGCCTGGGCATTGGCAGCGGCCATAGTAGTGTCACAACCCAAAGTTGTGGATTTTTTAATTGTGTGTGCTTCGGCACCGCTAAATTATGTTCCCGCCGAATTGGAGCTCTTTTGCACGATGGAGTGTTCTGTTGTTATGGAGAACCCGCGTGCAGAAAAGTGTTTCCCGCCGTTCTGTAGCCTTCTTTGCATTGTGCATTACTCTTGC
>NW_005841842.1:2231849-2274367 GCF_000455745.1 Alligator sinensis | reverse complement strand
ACCATCTCCGGTGTAAGTAAATAATCTTTTCAATCAACCATTACGCCTCCGTGACTGATTCTAGCTCGAGCGTACTACTCCCCCCCGCGACTTTTCTCCGGCCCCGCGTGCCTGGGCTGCCGGCCACAGCCCGCATGCACACAGACGGGCCCGGCTTGCGCCCGGCGAGGATGGGACCGGGAGCCGGCCCGCACAAGTAGCAGGGTATGAGACTATAGGTGGTGGGTGGCCATACCAGCTCCCCCATGGAAGTGCCCAAACTCCACCCCAGCCCCCTCCCTCAGCTAGCCTCACCACAACCAATCCTTGCCCCCAGAAGGAGGAGTGGTAATCAGCCCAATCTGCACTCCCTGCTCCAGCTGCTGCTCAGCAGGAGCCAGGCCAGGCATTAAAGGTGGCAGCAACCTCTGCCTCTGCCTGCAGTAGCCAAATCCAGAACTTTTGCTACCATTTACACCAACCAGCCAGGGCACAGAGACAGCGTATGAAATCTGGGACTGTCCCAGCCATGTTTCATTGGTAAAATTTATTGCTCACACTGAGCCAAATTTCTTTATTCAGCTGCAAATTATTTTGGACTCTGGATCAGGCTGCTTGTGCCATAAGGCATAGAAAACTCATGTCACGTGGCCCAAGAAACTAAATGTTTCACAGGGATACAACTCAGTTTGAATGTGGTCCTTTGGTATTCTTCGCTGATCTCTACCAGTTCACATTAGTATTTAAATTTATGTTAATTTCATCAAGGTGTGAAAAGATCCTTTTTTGCATATACATGAACTAACCATATTACTATTCAATCAGCTATTTTTTTCTTTTTTTACTCAAGAGAAGTTTGTTGTATGTTAACTAAAGAAGAAGAAAAATATGTAAGAGCTTAAATTTGAAAAGTTAGTGGTGTAACCAATGAGACTGATTATTTAGGACCAATTTAGTATTCCCTTCATGACCAAGAGGCAGGACTGCTGTACTGGGTTCTTACCTACACAGCATATTGTATTTCTGTAAAGCACACTTGTGACTGAGGCAACCATTCAGTAGCACAAATTTATTATTTTATAAATGTAACCACTTAAACATGAACTGTCAAAGTATACCTGCTAAAGTTCTGTAGACAGGCCATTGAATCAATGAATTATAATGCTTATTAGATCTCAGATTTGAATAAACACTGGCTCACAAATTTTAATGTTTTGCGTTTTTCAGAAAGCTGGCATGCAAGTTAATATTTTAGAAGAAAACAGCCTATACATTTAAATAGCAAGCAACGTTAATATTCTGTGGCAGGCTCTCAATTCTAAATAGAATTAGTACACAGCCACTATTACAAAAGGGTCAAAGTTGGACTCCACTAATCGCAGTGGGTGCATTTACATGTGCAGTTAGTGCTCCTGAATAAACTCTGGCTCAGTTTGTGCTATAGTCAGCTGCTCCTGGGTGCAGCATCTTCATGTGTGCCTGGAACCACGGAGCAGCCCTGGGCTGGCAGGGGGCTCAGGGGGGTTAGCTCTGGGCTCCAGATGCTGATGTCAGGCAGCAGAGGGGCTAGCTGGGGCATGAGAGTGCTTAAATGAAGGGCTGGGAGGCAGGCAGCCCCCCCCCGCACTTTTGGACCCTCATGCCCCAGCCAGCCTCAGTCGCCATCTAACAAGCATTTAGCAGAGTTAATTACTATAAAACAGCACTGTCTTACAGCAGAGCCAATCTGGTGTCCCCTACTACTGGTGCCTGTGTAGAAACTGAAGAGCTAATTAGTCAGCTCCGCAGTAAAGCACCCAGTGGTCATGTCTACACAAGATGCTGACTGAGCTATGACCCAATACTAGCATCACATGGCAAAAACTGTGATGAGATGCTGCTCTGCAGTAGTATTAGGCTACTGCGCAGTAGTGTCACAAAAAAGGTGTTTGTCATTGCTACTGCGCAGTAACTTGGGTTACTGTGCAGTCATTTAGTATTTGTTAGTCACTGTCTTGTGTAGACAAGGCCAGTAAGTAGCATTGCACTATTTTATTTCACTTGTAGCATAAGGTGCTACTCAGTATAAGTAAGGGTAACAAAACATTTAATCAGACATAGGTATGGAATTACTGTTTACAAACTGGATCAATTTATTAACTTTCTGAACCAAAAGAAAAAGTATATACAGAACATTTCCAAAGACCTTTTAAGTAGCTCAGCAAAGCACATAATACAGGCCTTGTCTTACATGTCTGTCATGATACAGTTTAATAGTGTTATAAAGCTACGTGGTGTGTAGTTGTCATGATGTTAGATTGTGCAGGTTTGTATAGATTTACTGTCATTCTTTAGGCTTTTCATACATGACAGAGGTTGTCTGAAGCACAGCAGGAACATGAAGCTTGCAGGGGTTAAGTGTTACTTGCCTCCTGGCTTGCTACATAGTCCTCTCTGCACACATACAGAGATGAGGTGCGGGGTACATCCGTCACTGGGCTGATGACATGATGGATTACTCATGTCATTGTCAGCACAGTCAAAATCACTCTGCTACTGATAACGTGGTCCCATTCCTTTACTCCTGGTGAATGAAGCTATTTTTCCACCAGATTTTAAAAGTATAGCTCTTACAAGTGTTCCCTAAACTGGGCCTGGAAATGATTATTATTCATTTTGAACATAACCACCAGGCCATGTAATAAAAAAAAGATAGGCATGCTTTCCAAAATTAATTTCAATGGGGAAAAATGGAAATGTACACATGGCAGATTTCACATAGTTTGTTTTCTTTTTGCTCTGACATGCTCAAGAAATGCTGAAGAATGGAAGAGAAGGGAAAATGATGAGCTAGTTTGCATTTTACTAAGCTGCATATTACTGTTCTATATTAGAACTTTAACCTCATAAATAGTCTTGAGTCATTAACCCCCAATTTAATTTTTTTCTTTACTTAATGTAGAGTGTACTAGAGATCACACTAAAGAAAAACAAACAGGTGGGCACTGTTCTTAGGTGAATTGAAAAGGGGGTAAAGGGAATTACAGAACGGCCGAGCTATGCCAGTACAGAGGCCTGATTCTCTTTGCCTCCAAATTAATTGTTCCAATGTGCCCTTTGATGGCAGAAGCGCTGCACTGTGGCTCACAGTGCAAAGGTACAGTACAGAGAAACATTCATGATTCTCAAGGCTAGGAGCCGAGATTCACACCTGCCCCCACAGCCCACAGACACAGCAGTGCATAGGGTCCAATGGACATCTCAAAGGAACAAACAAAGCATGGATGGAAATGGTGTTGAACCCACATCCATGCCATTGAAATGATAAGCACAGTCATAGTCATTAAAAGCTGCTGCCTCTGGGCACTGGAGGACAGATACTACCATCTATTGCCAACATGCCATTGCACTGAGTGACCCTTCCGGCCACTCAGTGGCAGGAAATAATGCATTTCCTATTATACTTCTTTTGGTCCTCATGCAGGACCGAGACCTTAGTTTGTTCTTTCTTGATGTTCCATAAGGGACACCAACACTTGACTCTTTTAACAAACAAACATATTGTGAAGGGACAGAAATATTCTCAGTCGAAATTAGCAGCTGTATTAAAGTTGATATTCTAAATCTTCATTGCCCTTGCACAAATACTGGCAAATCTCTGAACTTGGTCTATATACAATGGGCGTGTAGAAAAGTAAGGCTACATTGCTATATTCTATTCCTGACATCAGAGGGTGCCTATACACATTCAGGGAGGCTGCTCTGACGTGCTGTAATTACAGACTTGATTAATTGAGTCTGCTGGAGTGCGCTAATTAGCGTGCTCCAGCCAGCCATTGTGTCTTGTGTATCCACATCCTGTGCTTCAAAATGACAGCAGGGGTACTTAACTAAAGCCCACTTGATAAGCTTTAGTTCAAGCACCCCTGCCACCATTTTGAAGCACAGGGATGCCGATACATGAGACTCTGCGGGCACTTTAATTAGAGCGGCTCTCAGAGCCACTCTAATTAAAGAGATTCCCTCCCCCACCACTGAAGCACCTGTAAAAACTCCCAAAAGGCTCACTGGAGTTGTTCCCCTGATAAAAGTCATGTAAGTTATGGCTCCACTTATTGAAATACCTTACAGTGGGTACATATTTGTGTATATTAACTGTATAATACTCTTATTACATCATCCAGAATAGCCATTGAGAATAATCTGGATAATATAAAATGAATTCTATCAAAAAGTTGGTCTGATAGTAAAAAATTACTGCTAGAAATAGGTGTTTTTATCTCTGTAAACAGCCATCGGGAAGTCTCTACTTTTCTAAATTATTTCCAATTTAAAAAAAAAATTCTTTAAACGCTCAAAATATGAAACCATTCTAAATACAATAGCTATGACTTTCTCATTAAAATCACCAGTTTACTGAATTAAATAATAAAAAGTGTGTCTATACTGGATAGGATAATTGTTTTAAAAACACACAGAGATATTTGCCCTCACAAATGTATAAACACATATATACTGATACATCTAACTATCTTTGTTTTGAAGTTCTAATCAGGTTTAAATGGAAAGTTATTGAGGAGAACTGTGTGGTCTGAATTTTAATCCCTGAACCCACCGGCTTCTTCTTTATTGCATGTGGTGTGGCCTTGAATTGCAGAATGTTTTAAACATACATAATGAGCTCAATGTCAAACTGTTGGGCCTTTTGTCTTTAACAATAAGCACTTAGCTCAACTAAATGAATAGAAATTGCTTTAGTGAATTACAAAAGCCAAGCTTTTTTCAGTGCACTAATACTGACATTAATTAATTTAGACATTGTCGTATTTTGCAAATATATTGAATTAAAATCAAACTTTTAAAAATGTAAAGTACATCAGTAAAACAAAAAAAAATTGCTATCATAAAAGCTGAATAAAAATACTCCCAGTGTCAAATAAGAAAATTCACCCACCTCTGACTTGTTAATTTTTCATAGGGTACATTTAGAACATGCCTGGTACAAATTTGATGACTGGAGTCTGAAGGAAATAATATAAATAGTATGCATAATCTCTCTAATTTGGAAAGAGATTAGATCTCCAGTTCATAACAGATACCTTCTCCTATTATGTTTCCTAAAGGGTGTTTATAATAGGATAACTTTTCTAAAGTTAGAAAATAAGTGAATTTATTTCCTTCCACTAAAACCAAGAACAATATTCAAAAATTTACAGTGAATGGCAATTCATCCTTTAGAAATCCCTTCAACCCAGTATTAGAGTTGCTGCCAGAGATCTGAATGCTTTTTCCTAAATCTCTGTAATCCAATAAGCTTTTGTGTTTAGCAGCTTGTTTTGAAACTTGTATAGCACCCCAGCCTGTGTCTCCGTATGTTCGTTTGCAGGCAGGTGAGTGCCCGAGGGCCTGATTATTATTCAAGCCAGGAGGCCTTCACAGCCCCAACCAGAATGTAATTTGTAATTAACTGTCATTTACTTCTGTCTGCACTGACTTGTTGTTCAAAAGACAATGTATCTGAGCTGGTCACTAGCTTCTCTTTGTTGTGGATAGAATGTCTCTCAGATCTAGTTGTATTCATTATGTCTAGAAAACCAAATACTTGCTCTCCTTAAAACCAAAGTGAGAAGGGAAATTCACTGTTTTTTTCCTAAACAAATCTATCAAAAATAATGTTGTATATTTAAGTATATAAAAAAGCAGAAGTTTATGTACTGGGATAAGCTTTCATATAGAATAAGCAAGTTAAACTGTGAGTCAGATTTTTAATTGAAATTTGTTGCAGAAAGTGTGCTTATTATCTCAACTTCTTAACTTTGAGATCTGTAAGAAAATAATGCAGATTAAATTGGTTTTCAGAATTTTGAACTTTGCAACCAGTCTTTCTGATGAGGAAGTGCCAATAATGTATTCTGAGAATGTGCCCATATCATGAATTTGTAATTGTCCCAGTGGTAATCTTTTGTTAGCTGGAAAAAGAAAAACCAAAATGGAAGCATAACATAGTGCTGGAAATTATTCTTGTAAAAAAATATTTTTGTTGTATTATTGTGAAAGTATCTAAATACAGGGGCAAGTCCTTTTACAGAAAAAAATATATATACTTAAGCCCTTTGTATGTGTGTGTAAATATGTGTATAGTGTTGTCCACCAGCGGTATGTATTAATACAAAGCCACCTATAAAAAAATTGTGTAAAACTTTTTAAAAGTATGACAAATTTGGTTCAAAGGGAACTTTTTTTTTTTTTACCTAATTTTATTTGTTGTTGTTGTTGTTGTTGTTGCTTACTTCCTTCACCCTCTTAGGCAGAGGTACCTTACTTCTGGGAGTGTGGATGAATGCCTCTTTGGTATCAATACCAATGCAATGATATGTATATCTAATACATGCAAGCACATATATGCATACATAAAAGGAATCCACTCCTGACCCAAAGCTCCATGCAGTAAAACTCCTGACTTGTTCTCATTCTCCTAGTACTGTCAGGCCAAACTGTACCCCTAAAATTACTGATTTATTCTGGACAGAATATACTGGTCAAGAAGCAGGTTACTTTTAATAGCCTCGATAATATTTTGTAACACTTTAAACAAAACAAAAACACCCATGTCTACAGGAACCGCTTCCCCCTTTTGTAATTTGCATAAAGTTGGATTAAATAGTGCTTCAAGCCCCAAAAGGCTGATTACTTACATGGGAGTCTTATTAATTATTTCCTTCTTTATTTGAAACAATTAACAAGAGAAAACAAACATTATGCAGCTATCTCTTTAAGACTTTAAGTAATAAAAGCATAAGACCCGAAAGAAAGCTTTCTTTTTGTTGAGTGTTTTCTGTTCTTGCCAGTAGTAAAAGGGATAGCAATTCCCATGTGTTATCAAAAGAGACAAGAAGCAGCAGGCTTTAGCACCTAGCTGAGCAGGATTGCTACATGCCACTCTAAGTGCGATTAAGCTTCCTTTAGTGCACCAGTGACATCACTGATGGCTCAAAGCTGCAGCTACTCAAGAGTATTAGAATGCATTTCATGCTTGGCTTACTCAAAACTGCAGAGCTAAAATTTACACCTTATTTGATGTTCTTCTCCCTGCTGTTAATTGGTAAAGGGATCTCTGACCCTTTTGATCTCTGCTACAATCCTCTAAATGCCCAGGTCTGCTAAACTGTTCAGCTGGAGATGCTCAGCTAAAAAAAAAAAAAAAAAAAAAAAAAAAAAAAAATTTAAAATTTTTTTTTTTTTTTTTTTTTTGGCTTTCTTGCCTTTGGTTTACATCCAAGTTGCACAGAAATAAGAGATGACAGTTGTTATAGATATGCCGGTTTAATTACTTGTCAGCTTATAGCTGATATCTCAGCTAGCCAACGTGGAAGCTTAACTTTCTTCTAGTAGCTTAAAGCATGACCAACTGCTAGTGCTTTAGTATTTAGCCATAAAACTCTGGATACATTTAAGATAAAAAAAAATAAAATAGAAGACCAGCCTTTCTGATTTACTAGCAAAAGTGATCAACTTTTGATGCTCTTGATTTCACGTAGCTCTTAAGGTAAAGTAAAATTATTTTGTCATGTTGACATCTAAATGGATCTTAGGTTTGTTTTAATTCCAATTTATAATTTAATTGGGGATACTTAATGCACTTTGTATTCTAGTCCCTTTGAAATGAGGGAATTAATATCTTCCTGGGGAAAAAAGCAGATATGTATTGTGTGAAATACAAATATTATTTTATAATAACAATTTGCCCACCTCTGTTATACATCCCCCCCCACTTGCAGAGCAGCTCAGACTATATAATCTTACTGCATATGTGATTAAATGTGATTAGCATACATACACCTCTGCACTTTGCTGAATTAATTACTTTGAATGCTGAGAATTTAAAAGGAAGCAGAAACACCCACCATTAGACCCTTTAGAGGATGTTGGTTGGTTAAGGATGGAACAGAAGGCCATAATTATTATTGCTTATAGGAAGGGATCTTGGAGTAGGCAGGCTGAACATCAATCACGTGTTTGGACACCGCATTCTCCCCCTCCAAACCCTGTCAGAGGTTTTCAGTGTTTATCCCAGGCTTTGTTATCCACCAAGATACATAGTTTCCATTGAAGTGAAGCAGATTATTGGTTACTATAGTTTCCCTATTGCTCAATTCAGTGCTTTGAAAAGCTGGGCACAATAGGTTTAAAAGTCCAGTTAGGACAAATAAATCCATGTTGTGAAGAATGAGAGAGAAGATACCTGTTCTTGTGTCTTTGATGTATTCTCTATTTTGTAAGATAGAAGGAGAATTAGTGCAGGGCTAATTGTTCAATACTTAAAGCTCTCTCTCACCAGTAGACTACGGAGTTAAATATGGTGCTATAAAGACATAGTACATATTGCTTGCTTGTTTTCAAAATAAGGTAGATACTGTAACTACATATTGGAGACAATACTATAGATTTGTATTTTTATTCTTCTAGGATTGCATTTTTCAGGTCCTACGCCATACCAGTACACATCTTTCACTCTTAGTGTAGCAAACAGATATATGTCAGTTTCTTAGCCAGTTTGTAACTCTATATATGTGGAAGATAAAAGATAATTTACATTAAAGAAACTGAAAATTTCAGCTTTCACAAGAAGATACATCAAGAACCAACCTTCTGAACATGTTGGCAAAGCTAATGTATTCTAGAAGGCCAACATACAAACATTAAGAGGGACTTGATGATACAGTGCAGATTAAAGCAGTGGCTTTTGTGCCTCTGGAAGCTATGTTTGCATTCAAGCCCCTATGACTAGAAACAAAGTTAATTTGATCTGATAGCCGAAAAGGTCACAGATTTTGTTCAGGGCCTTGCATGCTTTTTTTTTCCTTAACTAGATTTATCCACTTCAGCCGCTGCTCACTTTTAAGGATTTCTACTTTGCTGTAGCCCAGGTTGATTCCTACCAAGAAACAAGTTACAGACAGCATTTTACATGTACAGTATAATAGTAAAATGTAAAACCACTTAAGTCACACTGTGTTCTAAGAATATTGGTTTTCATTTAAGAAATATTTCTTATTCTTTCACCGAATTAACTGGAAAGAACATGTATATTGCCAGCTGAAACTGGTCAACTCTATGTTCTTAGGTAGAAATTATACAAAAAGGTTAAATGTCCCTACAGAAAGTACAACCTTGTTCCCGAAAAGTATTATTTGACATTGCTGAAGGTTTCATCTTGATTACTTTCAATAAAATCCAAAGTAAGGATGACTGTCTTGGCTCACTAAGCAACAAGGTTTTATCACTAATTACAATCCTTTATTACCAGTAGTTTAATAGGTTTATGATAGGTCATAAAACAATTCAGCATGGGAGTACATAAAAAGAATAGGTTATACAGCTGTGACATCTTAATATCTATTCATTGTAATAATTTTAAGATCTTTAATGATAGTGGTTTTTTTTTTTTTTTAATAAGTTTGTATACCTTCCCATGGACTGTATAGCCACCAAAACTGTGAGGTGGAGGAAAACCACATAAATATACAGTAAAATACTTAATGAGCCATTTTGAAAACTTATAATGTCAAAAGCATGTAGACTGTATCACACATGTGGAGTCTCATTATGGGTAATTATAATAAAATTATAAGTGCTATAATAATTCTAACCTTGAAGGCACAATAAAGGATAGTTATATTTGCTTTCCTAGCCCACACATCTGAGACATTTTCCTCATTAATTATATTTCATGTAAGTTTAATTATGTTGTGTAAGACTGAAATTCTAAAGCATTAGTTAGATCACTGTTAACTGCAGCCTTATTCTTCTGAGCTTTAATATTGCAAATTATATCTAAAGTTATAGACTGAAATAAACTTAAGAAGTAAAGTTTGTTGTGCATGGGAATTTATTTTTCCTATTGGCTTTTTATTTTGTAATCTAATTAATAGAGAAAGTAGGTTGGCGAGGAAAAAACTGATTATGTCTTGAGACTGTCAGAGGCCAGTCTTGTTCTACTTCACTCAGTAGATGTGTCGCTTACTTAACTTGAAGCAGATACAGGTTGGCAGATTCTGAAAATTATATAATTGTCATTTTGTTTAATTTTATTTATTAAAACTTACATTGTTGCACGCAGGCACCCACGCAGGCACATGGCATAGAGAAGCCAAACTTAAAATGACATTGCAAACAATTTGTTTTGTGCTTAACACTTAACCAAAGTTGCCCTAGTAAATTTCAAAATACACCCTAGCCCAGGGGCAGGCAATTATTTTGGGCAGAGGGCCACTTACTGAGTTTTGGCTAGCCATTGAGGGCTGCATGACAGGCAGCCCAGGGCAGATAAATATTAATTTTCTAAATTTCTTAGGGGCCCCTCAGGCCAGATAGAATGGCCTGGCGGGCCGCATCCCGCTCCTGGGCCACATTTTGCCCACCCCTGCCCTAGCCAATAAGAAAGTGTCTTGAAGTACTGTAACAGTTCCGTTCTTAAAATCTGAATGGTCATATTTGTTCACAAGTCAGAACCTTTATGCATGTGTTAATGAGAACACTAGTAGTTTTTATTGTAATATAGAAGCATAGAAAATTTGGTTTGGAAGGGACCTCAAGAGGTCATTTAGTCTACCCCCCTGCTCAAAGCAGGACCATCCCAAACTAGATCATCCCAGCCAAGGCTTTGTCTAACCAGGTCTTAAAAGCCTCCAACAATGGAGATTACAAAACCCTGGGTAGCCTGTTGCAGTGCTTTACTACCATACTAGTGAGGACGTTCTTTTCCTAATATAATCTAACCTAAACATCCCTTGCTGCAATTTGAGACCATTGCTTCTTGTTCTGTCATCTACCACCACTGAGAACAATCTAGCTCTATCCTCTTTGAAACCAGCCTTCAGGTAGCTGAAGGCTGCTATTAAATCCCCTCTCAGTCTTCTCTTTTCTAGACTAAATAAGCCCATTTCCCTCAGCCTCTCCTCATAAATCATGTGCCCCAGCCCTTTAACTATTTTTGTTGTCCTCCACTGGACTCTCAAATGTATCCACATCCTTTCTATAGTGAGGGGCCCAAAACTGGACACAGTGCTCTAGATGTGGCCTCACCAGTGCTAAAGAGGGGAATAATCACTTCCCTTGATCCGCTGGCAACACGCCTACCAGTACAGCCCAGTATGCCATTAGCCTTCTTCACAAGAAAAAAAACACTGCTGGCTCATGTTCAGCTTATTGTCCACTGTAACCCTCAGGTCCTTTTCTGCGGAGCTGCTGCTTAGCCAGTCGGTCCCCAGCCCATACCAGTGTATGGGATTGTTCTGTTGTAAGTTCAGGACTTTGCACTTGTCCTTGTTGAACCTCATGAGATTTATGTTGGTCCAATTCTCCAGTTTGTTTAGGTTTCTCTGAATGCTAGCCCTACCCTCCAGTGTACGTACTGCTCCCCGCTGCTTGGTGTCATCTGCAAACTTGCTGAGGATACACTGCATCCCATCTTCCAGGTCATTGATATAATTATGCAACATTTATCTTGAAAGGGAAAACAAAAGTTAAAATAGCTCAATAAAGAGGTAACAAATACACTAAATTGTCCTTTGTACCTGTTATTAAAATGACAGTAAATAAGACCAAACTTTTATTTTTTGTTTTTAATTCTTTATGGATCACAAATGTTACTGATGGGTGATCACTGACTTTCTGCCCACAGAGAGATATCCCAGTAATCACCAAACTACTGACTTCATCTGTGCCACTGCTCAGAGGTAAAAGTGGAAAGATTGTCTAAGAGAATAAAGTAAAACTATCCTTTTAGTACTGGGGGCTTTTGGGTGTTTTAACAGGCTACAAGTTAACTCATCAGACTACTCATTCAGATAGATATCAGAGCTTTATACACCTTTCATTTTCTAGGGAGTTAGATGTCTACCAAAGGGCAATGTATTGTAGTACCTTGAAAGTAAAATACGTCAGAATTAATAAATTCCCCCAATCTGCTGAAGGAGTGCTGTAAGCAGAGAAATTAGCTAAAAATCAGATGACCATCTGCTTTTGCTGGAACCTCAGTAGAAAAATCTCATCCTAGTAAGGGATGAAAAAAAAAAAAAATCAATGTTTCTGTTGATACGGTTAGGCCTATCAGTGATCTTCAGTACCCTGGGTAATGAAATGTTGATTTACTTGTGGATTACCCCTAGAGTTCTCAGTGCTGCTTTAGGATTGCTGTATGCTTTCCTTTTTGTGTTTTCCCAGCTGGTGTATGAACCAGTTGCTTTCTTTCCCCAAGATATAATTGTGTGTAGTTCCACAACAATATATTTTGTCTCCACTTCCTGTTCAGGATGTGTATAATGCCATTTAGAAGCATTACAGTTAGATTTGAATGCCAAGTCATGGGCATTTGCAGGGATTACATCTCTCCAAAAATGGCACACCCAATCTTAGTTTGCCTCAGGAGAGCAATTAATTTTAGGTGGATAAAGGGTTAACCAGATCTATGACTGGTTAACCTATTCTTGTGAATGCCTATATGCATTTAAAGCACAGCCCTGGGGTTGGGAAAGCCCAGCCACTCACCCCAGCCCTGACTATGTCCCTTGACTATGCCTCCCCCAACCCTCAGACTCACCAACCACCCCACCTCCTGTATCCACAACATCTCCTGGACCCACCAACACTCTTGCTGGCTGCAGTCTGGCATTGGCAGCTTGTGTTCATCTTGGAGAGGGGGGGTTGCGCTCTATGTCAAAGAGCACCTCACATCATCAAGGATTAGCTTCAGGTTAGAGAAGGGGCAGGCAGAGACACTATGGGTCAAACTACAAGGGGGCGTGGTGAAAGGGACCTTACAGTGGGTGTCTACTACAGACCACCCAACCAGGGGGGAAGAGCTAGACCAGGACTTCTCCAGTCAGCTTATGGAGGCAGTTAAGTCAAGGGGTGTTGTCATGGGTGACCTAAACTACCCAAACATTTGCTGGGAGGAACAGACAGCCAGGTCTGACCGCTCGCATAGGTTCCTGGTTGTATTACAGGACCTTCAACTTATCCAGGAGGTGCACAGCCCCACTAGGGGTAACGCCTTGCTGGACCTGGTCCTGGCCATGAGGGATGACCTGGTGAGGGGACTGCAATTCCTTGACCACCTGGGCAATAGCGATCATCACCTGCTGGATTTCATTATGCAACGCAGGGCGTCTAGGGCTCACACCAAGGCTAAAGCCCTTGACTTCAGAAGGGCCAACTTCAATGAGCTTAGGAGACTAGTGGGGGAGTCACTAAGGGCCCAGAAGGTAGAGGAGATGGGAGTCCATGAGGGAGGGTTGTACCTTAAGGGGGTGATCCTCCAGGCCCAAAGGATAACAGTCCCTGAGAGAGGCAAGCAGAGTAAGAGTGCTCAGAAACCCACTTGGCTCAGCAAGGACATTCAGCAATGCCCGAGGACTAAAAGGGAGGTGTACAACCAGTGGAAGGGAGGAACTATCACCAAGGAGGAGTACTCCTCCTCGGCCCGGGAGTATAGAATGGCTATTAGGAAGGTCAAGGTAGAGTTGGAACGCAGGCTAGCGTCCAGGATTAAGGACAACAAAAAGTCATTTTTCAAGTACATTGGGAGCAAGAAGAGGGCACCAGGCAATGTAGGGCCCCTGCAAGACACAAACAGTAATCTTGTGGCTACGCCAGACAAGAAAGCTGATATTTTTAACAGTTTCTTTGCCTCTGTTTTCTTGAACAGGGACCGGGATATCCCACCTACCAGAGGTAGGGACAGTCTTGGGGATAGCTCTATCAAGCCTTCAGTCAGTGCAGATGTAGTTAAGGATCTTCTGGAAGGGCTAGACATTTTTAAATCTGCAGGTCCAGATGCCCTCCACCCAAGGGTGTTGAGGGAGCTGGCAGGGGTTATCACGGAGCCCTTGGCCTAGCTGTATGAGCATTCATGGTCATCTGGCCAGGTGCCAGGGGATTCTGCCAGACCAACCTGATTGCCTTTTATGACCAAGTAACTAAATCCTTGGACAATGGTGTCGCTGTGGACGTAGTCTTTCTAGACTTTAAGAAGGCCTTTGACACGGTCTTTCACCCCATCCTCATCAATAAATTAAGTGACTATGGCATTGATGCCTGCACAGTTGGATGGGTGAAAAATTGGCTGATGGAATGCACCCAGAGAGTAGTGGTGGATGGGCTGTACTCAACCTGGTGAGATGTGAGCAGTCGGGTACCCCAGGGCTTGGTCCTCAGGCCCGCACTGTTTAACATTTTCATCAGCGCCTTGGACGAGGGGGTGGAAAGCACGCTGTCCAAGTTTGCTGATGACACTAAGATGTGGGGTGAGGTGGACACACTTGAAGGGAGAGAGAGGCTGCAACTAGATTTAGACAGACTACAAAAGGGGGCAGATGAGAATAGGATGGGGGTCAACGTAGACAAATGCAGGGTGCTGCACCTTGGGAGAAGGAATCCACAGCATACATGCAGGCTGGGGAGTTCTCTTCTTGAAAGCACAGAGGCGGAAAGGGATCTTGGACTCATTATTGACTCCAAGATGAAGATGTGCCGCCAATGCCAGACCGCAGCCAGCAAGGCCAGCCATACCTTGTCATGCATCCAAAGATGCATCTCAAGCTGGTCCAGAGAAGTGATACTCCCCCTCTATGTGACTTTGGTCAGGCCACAAGGGGTCTGGCTAGATGATCTGTTCAGGCCCCTCCTGCCTCTAGCTACTATGAAACTATGAAACCCCTTCACAATCTGCCAACCCCCGCCCCACCAGTTACTTACTTCAGGCTGCTTGCACCACTCTTGGCAGTGGCAGATGCCTGCATGCACTTCTCCCAGGTTAGGTTAGGTGGCTATAAGTACTTCAGGCCATCTAAACCTAAATTGGGAACGGTGAACATTTGTATATATCCTTAGAGGGTTGGAAATGGGACAACGACTGTGAAGCTTTTAGTGTGCAAACACTGAAATCTCCTCACCTGCATCTCAAAAAAAAAGTCAGTGGTGTTGAATTTTGGGACTAGTGTTTTGTAGCGGTGCAGTACACATAATTAGATGGCAGACTTCTAATCCAAATAGGACTGAAGTAATTCTGATAAATTGTCAGGAACAATAACAGTATATATCAAGGAGTTCTTTTTTCTTGAGTTGAGGTGCAGGTCATTTGTAACACAGATGAGCAACTGGGAGTTGCTTTGGATTCTCAGCTCCAATTAAATGATCACATGAGTGACGAGGCTATGAGTGTTGCTTTTCCATCTGTGTCTGGTTATACGATCTTGTGTATCTCTCAGATACAGACCTTACAACCATCATCCATGCCTTTATCACATTAAGACATAATTACAGTGAGCTCTGTATGGGGCCACCTGCTAAAAACACCTAGAAAAAAAATGTTAGATAATACAGAACATCTTACTGAGTGCAGTTTCTGAGTTGTGGCACATCGCATGACTGCTTTTTGATGTGCAATGGCTGTCCATCATTTTATGGATGGAGATTAAAGTTTTTGTTCTGATATATAAATACATAAATAGCATGGGACTTTTCTTATTCAGAAATCCTTTCCTTTCCATGCCTTCCTGGAACCAATGCAGTCAATGAAGGCAATCTGACTGGGGTCACTTGAGCTAAAAAGGGGACTGTTGTAAAATATTTCTACTGACGATTCTACAGTTTTTCAGCACGCTTCTTGTCATAGTTCTGTGCTGTTCTTCCAGATATGCTGTAAATCATATCTTTTTTAATAGGCTTCATGTGAAGGATTGTGCTCTGGTGGGAAGCTCCATGGGAGTTCTGTTCTGGCTTAAGTCTTGTTGGTGGGATTAGATATTAATTTCGGATGATTCATTTTTTTGTAATTCACCTTAAAGGTATTGAGAAAACTACACATCTTTGTATAATTTTATACATCAAAAGAATGCTATAATAATGATGTCAATTATAGACCTAAATCCAGTCTCATCTGCTTCAATAAGAGAGGACCCCTTTGTCTCATTCAGCATACCTCCAGAAGTACCAAATGCATGTATGAAATGGTGATAATTATTTTTCTGCTGAATTCAATCTTTTCTTTAAATAAATAGTTAATGATTGAAATACATTTAGTAATTGTGATGCCAAGTTGGCAGTTCTTTCTGTTTATTGCAAATAGTAATGACTGAAGCTATTTTTTAAATAGTTTTAACAAGGACTTTGCATGCAGAGACAGTAAAAACACCTATCTGGCAAATTATAGGGAATGAATGGCTTATATTTATAAACATACAAAGATAGATTAGGGTAATAGGTTTGCTGCTGAGTTCCTATTACCCTCCCCCCATTTCTACATCTAGTTTTTCATTATGGGGAAGCGTGGTCACGCTTGAAGATAGGCTACAGATACAGGCAGATCTAGACAGGCTGACAAGTTGAGCGGATTGAAACCAGATGAAGTTCAACATCGAGAAATATAAAGTGCTCCAAACTGACCAGCACCATGAACAAAAGGGAGCTGGAGGTAATAACAGACCACAGTATGAATATGAGTCGGCAATGCCATGCTGTAGCCAATAGGGCAAATAATACTCTGGCATGCATCAATTAATGCATCTCCAGCAAAACCAAGGAAATTATTCTTTCACTCTACTAGGCACTGGTGAGACTGCAACTGGAGTACTGCATCCAGTTCTGGGCACTGCATTTTAACAAGGATGTGAAAAAGCTTGAGAGAGTCCAGAGAAGGGCTACCCATATGATCAGAGATTTGCAAGGTAAGCCATATGAGGAAAGACTGAGGGACCTGGGACTCTTTAGCCTGAAAAAGGAAAGGCTGACAGGGGACTTGGAAGCAGATTAATGCTACATTAAGGGAGTACATCAAGGGCTTGGTGAACAACTTTTCACAAGAGCACCCTTGGGGGAGACCAGGAGTGATGGCCACAAACTCCTGGAAAACCATTTCAGACTCAACGTTAGGAAAAGCTTCTTCACAGTCAGGGTGTCCAGACTGTGGAATAAGCTCCCTCCAGAGGTGGTGCAATCACCTACCCTGGAGGTCTTCAAGAGGAGACTGGATGGTCACCTTGCTGGGGTCACCTGACTCCCAGTTGTCTATCCTGTCTGGTGCAGGGCTGAACCTAATGAACTTCCAAGGTCCCTTCCAGCCTTACAATCTTTTAATCTATTAGCTGTCCACCTTTTGTTGATATTGTGTTTTCAGCATTTCACAGTATCAATACCCAGCTTTTCTGGGGACTATTTTCACTACCTTGCATAATATAGCTTAAGGGCTGGATCCAGTGAAAGGTTCATGTGATAAAAATATTAGATATTTCAGAACTTAACTTTTATGTGCTTTGACCTAGATCAGATAAATGAGTCAGGGCCCTTGGTATCTGAAGAATATAGGTAACGTTGAGATCTCCAAGGATAGAATTGTACTTTTCTTTGTATCTAAAAGGCAATCTGGTGGGCTGTTTTTGAGTCTAGATTTATGCTTTGGTTGCAGAAGCCCACCCACAGACTGAGCATGCTTGGTAAGGCTACACACTAGCTAGACAGGTACTTAAACTTAAGGCCCAGAAAAGTGAAAGGTAGGGGCAGGAGAAGGGCTCTTAAGTATTTTGGGCTCACTTAGTTGCCATGATACTTGACTGTAGTCCAGAGAAAACTGTTCTAGGCTTCCTTAAATGGGGGCGTTGACTTTTCATCTCCCTGGCTTCTGCCCACAACACCCTAACCACTGTGCTATAACTTAGTGCAACACATCGGGGTCCTAGGGGTGGCAGTGATGCCCCCTGGTAGCTCCATAGCCATGCCTCACTCTGCCCCTAGGGCTCTTTCCCATCTCACCTACCAAACCTTGATGGTATGATGATAAGTAGGGAGGCTGCCTGCAGGCCTTTGCATGGCCCCAGTTAAATTGAACTCTTGCTAGGCTTCCTCAGCACCCTGCTTGACCTCACTGGTCCTCTGGCCTCTAGCTAGGCCTTACTCTACAAATGTGCTGCCACAGGGCAGAACAAGCCTCAGGGGCTAGTTGCGTAGCTCCAAGTCCTTCCCTATCCCTACACCATGTCGCAGGGGTGCATTGAGGCATTAGCTTCAATCTATCCCCTCCAGTCACCAGGCCCCCCATCTGCTGGGCCCCTCTCAGGCAGCAGGCCCCTGTGTGACTGCACTCTTCTTGGGCCCTAGGCCCCTGGCCCCTGTCTGCTCTACAGTCTTGCACTCCACCCCTCTCTAGGCTCAACAATAGCTCAGGCCTTGAGCTTGCCCCTGGCAAGGCTCAAGGTGATTGCAACCCCTTGCTGTCCCAACCCAAACCACTGGTGTAAACACAATATAAACATAAGCCCCTGGATTATAACATAAATATAAAGGGATAACAATC
Source organism: Alligator sinensis (assembly GCF_000455745.1). Lineage (NCBI taxonomy): Eukaryota > Metazoa > Chordata > Crocodylia > Alligatoridae > Alligator > Alligator sinensis. Next base: position 2,256,060 of record NW_005841842.1, on the reverse strand, counting down.
CTCTGTCCCTTTAAGAGAGTAAACCATAACTTACTAATACAGTATACCTCCCATCTTGGACTCCTTGTGACCTTCCCAAGCCTCATTGTTCTTGCAGACAGAAAAGCAGTCACCCTAACATCCATGGGTAGCTCTCTTGGACAGAAGCTCCTTCCCCTGCAGCTGCTAGAAAGAGCCTACCTTGCTAGTCCCAGCCTTGTTCTTATATGCTCCCAGGGCCCTGCCTACGTCTGGTCAGCTGACTGCCTGCAGGTGCCTGCTAATTGCTCGATTAGCCTGTTGCCCCAGCAACCTGCAGCTGCTGTGTCCTGCCTAGCCTGCAGTGCTTCCTGGCTGGGCTGCTTTTATCTTAAAATAAAAGGGACCCCCAGGCTCTCTATTACAGTTAGGTAATATCCATATATTTCTTAGGTGCTCTGTTTGAAGCTGGATGAAATTAACTGAGAGCAGCACAACAAGGAAGTGTCTACCCTAGTGAGAACAAAGATCCAGACTAGAACTGAGGCTCTGCTCCTTTCTTGGGTAATATCTGTCTGACCAAGCCACACATCCTCTGTCTTGCTCACTACATCCTGGTCCCACATACATCCTTTTCGTGGCTGTCCAAGTGGTCAGTTTGATGGAGCTCTGGAATAATGCCTGACCTGCGGTATGATAGAGAAGTAAGAAACATGAAAGTTTAAACCCCTTCTGTGTGAGATGGGGGGAGGGGGGAAGGGGGAGGGAGTTTAGAGCCCAGGTCCCTGCTTTATTGGTTGAGTGCTGTAGCCACTGGGACTAAAACATTGGAGACCCCCTTTTCTCCAGTAGAGACAAATAGCTGGTCAGGTTTCTAGCCATTTACATTTTCAGGACTTAGACTCAGGTACACATTGAGAATGGGAGCATGCACATAGTCACATACTTGCCCAGCCAGTGCATGGCCTTTAGTGTCTGCTTAGTCATTGCACATGTACTTCTGCATCTATACTGAGGGGAAGTTGAATTGCTTCCTAGGTGGAAGTGCCAAAATTGCCATTGATACAGCCAAAAAGCTGTCATTTAGATGGACAAAGAAAAGCAGAATTTTACCCTAAGTCTGTAAGTGTGATCAAGATGAATGACCTTACAGGTCTGTGCCACTTCTCTGGACATTGCACAAGTGAAACTGCATCTTGCTTCTCCTCACATAGATTGAATTTTGGTTTTTTGAATCATTGACAGTTATGAGTCTGTGCTCTTCTGAGTGCAATGGGGTGAGGTTAAGGTAGAAATTGTAGATAAAGGGTGGAGCCTAACATGCTTGAGGATGATATGGAAGATGTCTGCATATGTGGGCAATGGACTAACAGCTAGACACATGCCTTGGTGAACAGGATCCTCCTACCCATGTGATATCTGTGACTTCTCATGTTTGAAGATCACCCTGACTGCATATGCCTGACATAGAGGAAAATAATTGTGCAGCTTCATGATCCCACACACTGCCATTGATTATATGTACCTCTTCTTGAAAAGTTTGATTAGCATTGGAGACTGCTCCGATTCCCCTCGCCACAGCAGTGGCCCCTCTAAGCATTTCCACAACCTACATACTTCCCTTGTGGTATGGTGCTGGGGTGCAACTGGATGTAATGTATTCTTTGAATGAGAAGCAAACCAGTGACACTGTGGGCTTGGAGCTCCAGGGCTGTGGGCCTGCTAGTGAGAACAGGAGATGAACTAGTTATGGAGGTATGCAGCCATGAGGCAAAGCATAGCCTTTCAGGTCTGTCTACGTGGGCTGCATGCATGCACATGTACTGTAGTTAGGAGTTAAGTGCCTCACCATCAATTGCAAGCAATGGTCTGTGTACTCTGGGGTTTCCCAGGGACTTGTGTCTACCTGTATGCCCAGAGCTGTTGCTGGGCAGAACCTCTGGTGTGGAGGGAAGACTCTTGTTATGTTAGTTTCCTTTGAACAATGAGTGTTTTGTGTCCAAGCTTTTATTTTTTTTCCTTCCATCCCTGGGCCTGAGGGCAGCCTGTAATATGAGTGCTTTTTTGAACAATACTGGTTTTCTCAGCAACCTTATGAGCATGTTTCAGTCCTTCCTTTCAAAAGGTTTGATGGCAAAACCCCATTCCACACTTACCTGCTTTAGCATGCATGCCAATTTTGGGTGTTTGATGACTGCTGACTCTTTCAGGAGCCAGGAGCTTTTGTCTCAGAAAGGTGTTCCAAAAATCTCATACCGAGTGAGAAGACACTTAGAGTTAGGCAATAGGAAACAATAAGCCTTCACTAAAGAAGAGGGTTGAATTTTGAACTTGTCCCCCTTCAGAGTTAAAAGTTAGAATCAGGGCTGCAGGTAGGATCCTCCATTCACTCAGGACTGAGAGTCTGGAACCCACTAGACTTGAGAGTAGACCTCTACAGCTGCTCTTTTCAAGAACACTGTAAGACTCTACTACTTTTTCAAAGTAGTGATGTCCTCATGGAGTTGGACAATACCTGTGAAGTTATATATCTTATATATATATACATACATATATATAAAGGGCTTAGTCTGTCTGTCTGTGTCTATCTGTAAACCTGTCTGTCCATAATGCTTTTGGCCAAGTGTTCATGCGCCACTGGGAGGGCAGGCAGCAATTGGCTGCATGGGCCTGGGCTGCATGGTCCCAAGTTTGAGCTGCTGCTGGGGAAGTTTGTGGTGGCAGTGAACATGCTTCGGCTGCCTGAGCAGAGGGGCTTTCCTGCAATTCCCTGCCTGAGGGTAAAGGGCAGGGTCATGGAACTGGTGCCCCCTGCTGCCCAGCCCTGATGCCCCCAAGAACAGCCAGCAGGGAAGGGGAGGTGGTGACCAGGAAGGGAGGCAGGGGAATGGAGAGGGGAGGGGAAGGGAGGCAGGTGGATGAGGGCCAGGTGGAAATGGAGAGGGGTGGGGGGGGGGGAAAGGGGTGCGGGAGGCAGCGGCAGTGCAGGGTGATGGGTGGTAGGGCTGTGTGAAAGAGCACCATTTTGTTTCAACTTCTGTTTCACCATTTCAAAGGGATGGTGTTTCATTTCATCATTTCATTTCGAAGCACTGTTTTGTTTCGTTCAGTTGAAACTGCTTTGCTGTTTTGATGCATTTTGACGTTTCACCCATAGGCTATAATAGGGAATCAGGAAAATACCTAAAATGTTGTCATTTCTTGCTTGTTTTGAATACAAATTGCAGGGCATTGAGGGCACGAAGCCTGCCAAGTTTCAAGGAAATAGGTGCAGAGGTTCCTGGAAAACTGCACCTCAAACAGTTAAAAGGAAAACTTGTATCACTTGCTGGTAGCAGCAGCCTCTTGTCATCCCGTGCACAGATCTGGGGGCCTGCACCCCCGGGAGAGCTATGGAGCTGTGCCAGACTCCTGCCAGGGGTGAGTGTGGGATAACAGGAGGCTGCTACTGCCACGTGGAACCAGCGCTGGGCACAGCCCGCAGACCGTGCCCAGTGCGGGGAAGATTTCTGCTACCGCTGGCCCCAGGCAACAGTGGCAGCCTCCTGTCATCCTGCATGCAGATCTGGGGGCCCGCAACCCTGGGAGGGCTGTTGCAGCCTCCTGTCATCCCACATGCAAGTATATATGTATGTATGTGTGTATACATATATATGTGTGTGTGTGTATGTATATGTATGGATATATGGATGTGTGTATGTATAAGAGCTTCATAGTTAAAAAACTGACCCAGGAATGTGAGCTAGCCCAAAGGGGTTCAAGCTCTCAACACCAAATTCCCAGGAGATAGTCTAAGGTACCAAGATGTAAGTTGGTGGGCAGGGGACACTTTCCACTCTTCCTGAAGAAAATGAGCCACAGAGCAGCAAAGAATTCAAGATTCACTGGGTAGGGAGAGGGGGAGTGGAGATATACAAGAGAGTGAAAGAAAGAAACGGAGAGTGAAAGCATGTGACCTTGTAGCCTAAAGGCTAGGGCAGTTGTGCGGAGAGTAGTGGGGTTCAGTCCTTTTTCTCAGAACTATTTATAAACTTTATTCAGTGATGGTTTAAAGTAATATTTTTAACTAGGATTTCATGACTGGCTTTCTCGAAGTCTAAATAGATATTATTAGTGAATAATTTTCTTTTACACATTATTGTTGCTCCTCAAAAATACAGTAAACTAGTTAGACTGGATTTTCCTTTGCAGAAAGGATTTTTGTTAATCCTGAACATACTGGGATTGCCTAAATGTTTTATAATTATTTTTGCAGTAATCTGGTAATCACATACCATCCTATCCTGAAACAAGTAAGAATGAGCCTGAAACTATACTGGAGGAAGACACACCTTGAGAGAAATAGTCCAAATCCCTACACAAGCTATTTCAAACAACCAGCTTTGTTCATTTCATCCTCAGAAGCAAACTCCTTCTTGACTAACAATCACAAGCACAGTGAACATGACCTTGCCTAAACAACAAATGCAAAACCTGCCAACACATATCTGCTGTCACCACAAGAAACACACCTCATAACGAAACCAGAAGCTATGGATTTTACACAATCTATCATAGAAAGAGATGTATCTTATCTGATGCACCAAATGCCACCATGGATATTATATGGGTTAAATGAACAATCACTATTCTCCAGAATAAACCCTTACAGAAAAATGATATAGGACAAGAATACTGAGTCCCCAGTGGGAGAACACTTTTCACAGAACAAGCACTGTGGGTACATGCCCATGACTGCAGGCCATGATCTACAGTCACATGGCTTAAAGTAAGTAGATCAGGTCCCACTTTTTGCCACTTACTTTACACTTACTTGCTGGCGTGACTCTGGCACATTTGCCAGTAACAGAAACCATGGCAGGAACATAATCTAAGTAAATTGGGATGCAGGCCACGAAGCCTACCAGCTTACAAGGAGATAGGTGCAGGGGTTCTGGGGCCTGCACCTCTAGCTACTGACAGGCAAAACTCATGGGTGCTTGTGGGACTGTGTCTGTCTTGGGGTGGGGTGGGGGAACTACTGCAGGCCTGACTGCTAGGCCCTGCTGTGGTCACAAAGCCTGCCAGCTGTCGAGGAGATAGGTGCAGGGGGGTTCTGGGGCCCTGCACCCCTAGCTGCTGATAGGCAAAACTCATGACATGGGTGCCTGTGCAACTGCTGCCTCTCAGCAGGCAGCAGGATTGAAGATCCCTCATCACTTGCCCCCACAGACCGGGAGTAATAATTGACCACAGTATGAACATGAGCCAGCAGTGTGATGCTGTAGCCAACAGGCCCAACAATACCCTGGCATGCATCAATTGATGCATCTTCAGCAATGACACAAGTTTTCCCTGTCAACAGCCAGAGATGCAGGGCCCCAGGACCCAGAACCCCTCCACCAATCTCCTCAACAGCTGGCAGACTTTGTGGCCTCAACAGGGGCTACCATCCCTGCAGCTTTCACCCTGCTGCGCCTTGACACTCACAGTGTCACCCATGTCATGAGTCTTGCTTGTCTGCAGCTTGAGGTACAGTTTCGCCCAAACACCTGCATCTATCTCCTTGAAACTTGGCAGGCTTTGTGGCCTCAGCAGGGGCTAGCAAGCCTGCAGTTTTGACCCTGGCAAGAAATGACAAAGTTATAGGCTGTTTCAACCTTCCCCATTATAGCCTATGGGTAAAACAGAAACAGCGTTGAAATGGTATCAAAACGGCGAAACATTTCTACTTGCCTTGTTTTGTTTCGCGGCTGTTTCAACAATATCTGTTTCATTTTGATTTTGCTGTTTCAACCTTGAAACGAGTCAAAACAGAGTCAAAACAAAACTGGTGGCTAAATTTCGCACAGCCCTAATGTTCAGTAGATCAAGTTAACCCATTCCTGATCTAGCTTAGTTCACCTCCTCAAAGCTACCCATTCTTTTGCCCTATCTAACCTCCCTGAATCTCTGTACAGATCAGCACTAAGACTGACCTAACCCAAGTTAGGTTGATCTAAGTGTAACTTTTGCATGTACCTGTATCTGACTTCTCAGTGTTTATATTCAATGGATATAAACCATTATACCAGACCTTCAGAAGATGGGCCTGGGAACCAAAATTCATAACTTTATTTGCCATGGACTCAACACAGAGAATTGTTTTACGGCTCATTGAAGTTTACCTGTTCCCTGTGCTAACCTCTCTATACTCCTCAGGTAATAAGGACCCTCTTTCTTTCTGAATGGTTCTATTCTTTTACATAATTAGATTTATCTTTTTCAACTGCTCTTTACTTGGTCTGTAGCTACTTCTGATAACTCCTTTTTGCTCCACAGGTTTACTGCCCCCTTCTCTTCTTAAGTGACCACTCCATTTTCATAATGGGTTTAAACAAAAGTAATTGTTCTTCCTGGTATTTAGCTTAGGCTGTATCTGCTTCTTTCCCAGACTCAAGGAAAGACATTTTGTCCCTGAAAACTTGTCTAGCATGTCTCCTAACTATAGAATTGGTCCAATAAAAGATATTATCAAACAAACCTGCTTTTCACATTTTCTCTCAACCAGCAGAGTTACAGCAACACTACTACTCAGTAATAAAGTCTCGCTTATCTAGATCACAGTGTTTGTTAACCTCCAATAGATTGACTGATTTTATTGAGAGACTGCATATTTTTGCCAAGAGCTCAGTTACTACCGTTTTAAAAATTCTGTTATTTTTTTCTGTTTATCATCTGGATGTAGCAATAAGTTGCTCCTTGGTTTTGCAGATTTCTGCACCTATATCCATATTAGCACTTCATCTTTACTACATGAAAAGAACACCAACTTTTCTGTTACAATTACTAAAGGCAAAGAAATCATCATTCTTAATTGCTCCATTTACTCTTTTTACTCCCTAGTGGTTGAGCAGACCTACCAATTCACACTCAGATTTCTTGCTTCTGACTAACTTAAAGAATGTATTTTGTGCTTTTGTATCTTTTTTTCTGCTTGCTGCTTGTTTTTAGCATGTGTTTATCACTTATAAGAGCCTAAGGGATGTGTAACACTGGAATTTTGCATTGTAACCAAATTAGTCTCAGAGGGGCAAATTATCCTCCTGTGTAATGGTCTCTTATAGTGTGAAGTGCTCACTGGGGTTTTTTTAGCTGTAGTAGATTAGATTTATACAAAAGTGGAAAAAGTGGCATCTATCCATGCTCCTGCCAAAAATTATGGAAAGGAAAGGAAAGGAAAGGAAAGGAAAGGAAAGGATCAATTGGATGACCATAACAAACTTCTCCCTGCTTCTCTCTTCTCCTGCCCCATAGATCCACTTCCCTTGCTTCTTCTTGAAAATTATTTTTAATAGAGGTGAGATGCCAATGAAGCTGCTACCCATCTATTTTGGAGAAGAATTTGAGCTCATTACTCTATGATAATCTTTTCTGATTCCATGATTACAAAGTTTGAGGGGAATTTGTCTATATAAGAAAGAAGAAAAGTTATAGCCATCAAACTTACTGGGTATAACTTTGCCAGAAAAAAAATGTTCAGACCTTATTTGTGATATCATTTGTTCCAGTTTTTGCTCTTTTAATTGGTGCTCAGCCTCTTAAATTTCTAAATCTCTATTTAATTGGTTTTTGAGGCTTACCTGGATCATATTTTGTATTCCTGTCAACCACTTTTATTTCATTGCAATCCCCACTGTGAAACCACTTTAAAAAGTCCATTATTTATTTTGTATGACTACTAAGAAAACATTATAGTCTCTATGGTAAGTATAATTGCCATCTGCTTAGTATGTAATGTTAAAATGTATGTTAGATTTTTTGTTTGGTTACACTAAATAATAATTCTATTCAATGCTTTGTGACTGGCTTAATTTGAGAATTTTTCTTACACATCTTACAATAGGTCTTTCTTACATATCTGGCTGGTCAACCAGTAAGGGATCGAATTTTTGTTTGTATAAATAAACTAAAACTACAGCATGTAAAATATACTGCATTAATCTGGAGGTTTTTGACCTTTATGTACAACCTCACTTTTTTTTTCTCCACAAGAAAATGGCATATAAATTTGCAAAGCTAGCCTTTTATAATTTAAGCAAAAAAAAAAAAAAATCATAATGGACCATCAATGTGTAGATGGGAACATTGACCTTCAAAAAAGTAAAAGGCTGCATCCAGACATGTGTGGATGTTTGGTTTCCCAGGAGCAACTAGTAGCGGTGCACATTGTGCCATTGCTAGTTGTCCCTGGGGAACACCCATGCCACATGCTCTCTGGCTTATAACAAGTTACCCCAGATGGGGTAGGGGAGGGCTCAGCAGCCTTACCTGGGGTCCTGGGAGCCTCCCGGGGCTGCAGCTGTATTGCTTCTGCTGCATGGAGCCTGGCCAGCAGCAGAGCACAGCTCTTCCGGCTTTGGGTGCACACTGCCACCATGTATGCCACTTCACTTCTTTTTTTTTTCCAGCAGAAACCCCCCATGCTCCTCCTTTGCAGCACAGAGAACAACTGAATGTGTGGTATATGGCACTGCAGATGTGTCTGCCATGCCACACACCACACGGCCGTGCTCATCTGGACATGACCAGAGTGCAAAATAAGTTAAAAGTACAAATAACTTGGCTTAAGCAATAGATTGCATCTCTCCTCTTCCTCAAATCTCTTTATTCAAAACTGAGCATGAAAGTTATAAAGCTGAATTCTTTTCTTTGACATGTTTACAACCTATTGACATCATGCCTGTAACCATAAGCCCTGTCATATCACGAATACAATCATTACTTTGAGCATCTTGACTGTCAAAAACAAGAAACTAATGTCTATGTATTATTATGGCTGAGTATTTAAAACATACAGTGTCAGGAGTTAGAAATCTAAGGGTGAATGCTCAAATTTAATTCCACTCCAGTGTTTGTACTAATATGTCTGAAAATACAGGGCCATACTGTGAACCCATTCTGCTGATGAGTAGCTCCTCACATAAGTAATTCCAGTTAAAATAACCACCAATGTAAGTACAAGGATATCAGTCCCAGAGGTATCAAGTACATGGGGGCCCAAGGGCCCTGGCCTCCCTTGGAAAGAGGGCTTCCACCTGAAATGCATCGTACCCCCCCCTCCCCCCCAGCAAAAATAAAAGTTGGTGCCTATGATCGATCCACCATGTTGTGTGCATCATCAATTATTTCTCTATATTGCTTGCATTTAAATGGAAATCTCGAACTGCTTTGGAGGAAATAATTCCCCCAAAAGCTCCTGTCCAGGGGCAGAAGTCACAATAGATTGGAAGCAGGTGTAATAGGAAACAGAATCTTGGAAGTCCTCTCTCCATTACTGAACAGAGCAGAGTCCCAGAACTTTCTCTTCTAGATGTCAGACACTATTGCCATGCTTTCTTAAGGTTGTTAGGAGATTCAAACTCAAGGTAGCTTTATTATTAATTAGAGATATTTTATATTTACATCATTTGTTCCTAGTAGAACCACTCCACCTCCCCAACACTCTTCTAAATGCAGACCTCTCGGCAAGAGCTGAACCAAAAGCCATCAAGCTAGGTCTCAGGGGATTCATATAGTATCATAAGCTCATAACATTATGGCTTTAATCTTGCTGCCCATTAAACAGCATGAATAAAACAACATGAAGCTACTGGAATAATGTGTGATTACACCTGCATAGAGAAAAACAGGCAAACTGAGTCTGAAACTTGAAAAGCCATCCTTAAAAATTGCATTGATTTTTTTTCCTGATATGCACATATTAGAGGGAGGAATGTTATGAACAATTTCTCAGTGAACTTGTACTGACCTGAACAATCCCACATGAGAATCTGAGGAATATTTGCAAGCTCAAGGTGGGAAAGCCATGTCTTTAATCGCAAGTTAAATGTTTAGGACAACTCACCTTGCAAATTTTACCCTGATTATTATTTAAGGGTAAATGCTGTATTAATCTGTTGCAATCTGACTGGCACTACACTGTAGTTTTGTCAAGGATGAGCATTTTCGATAGTTACAGCAGGCCACTGGGTTAAATCCCACCCCGGCCACTTACTATTTTACCTGGGTGAGTAACAGGCAACCATCAATCCTCTGGATCATGTTAGGTCCCTGATGAATGTGTTTGTGGCTGACAAGCCCAATTTGAGAGTAACACAGATTGTGACAAGTTTCACATATCCATGTGTTGTCTGAGTTGGAATCTAAGTTTGCAGCATGCTGCTTTCTTCTTTCTGGCTTTGCTTCCATCCTCTGGATCAAAACCGCTTCATGTTGAATTGCACCCAGTGCTAGATGTTCCCTCCAGATCAGATGGGATTCTGAGCCCTCCTCCCAGCTTTCCACATTGATGCTGAATGACTTCATATCATTTTTGCACCTGTCATGGTACCATGATAGAGGGCAACCCCTCACTTTCTAGAGCTGCCTTGAATCTCAGTATACAAAATATTCTTGGGGGTATGGTCTCCTCCCATTCTCCTGATGTGGCCAATCCATAATAACCTTGTCTTCTTGATAGCGGTTTCTAAATATGTCAGTCTTGAGCACTTCAGCACCTCTGTGTTAGGTATTTTGTCTTCCCGATTTACTTTCAGGATCTTGTGCAGGGATCTCATGTGAAAAATGTTCAGTCTCTTGATGTACCTAGCATATACAGTCCACATTTCTGAACCATAAAGCAGGGAGGACAGCACACAAGTCTGGTAGGTATGCATCTTTATCTTAGCTGATAGTGTGCTGTTATTCCACGCACGTTTCTGTAATAGCCCGAAATTCTTAGCTGCTTTTCCAATTCTGTCAGTTCAGTTTAGTCTGAAGGTCAAGATTTCTGCTGATCCTGGAACCCAAGTAGCAAAAACTGGCAATGACACCAAGAGATTTATCCTCCAGACTGATGCCAGGTATTGCTTCTTCCATCCCTTCGTACATGGTCAGTCTTTTTGGGTGCATCTAGACATGTGTGGATGTTCGGTTCACCAGGGACAACTAGCAGTGGCACACTTTGTGCTGCCACTAGTTGTCCCCAGGGAATGCCTGTGGCATGTGCACTCTGGAGAGCAGCAAGTTACCCCAGGTGGGGCAGGACTGGCTGGGGCTAGCACTGGGCTGGCTCCAGCAGCCTTACCTGGAGTCCTGGGGGCTTCTCAGGACTGCAGCAGCACTGATCTTGCCATGCAGAGCCTGGCTGACAGTGGAGTGCAGCTCTGGCCCACCAGACTCTGGCATTGGGCAGTCCGTGCTGCTGCCATGTGCTTCACTCCGTTTTTTTTTTCCCACAGGTTTTTTTGACCCCTGCATATCCAGGGGTCAAAAAAATCCTCTGAGATGCTTTCTTGCAGCACACAAAACAACTGAATGTGAGGTGTGTGGCACCACAGATGTGTCCGTGGCACCACATACCACATGGCTGTGCTTGTCTGGATGCACCCCCTTGAGAGTACTGGCCTTCCCAAAGCTCTTGCATGACTCAGAATATCTGCCCAAGAGACTTTGCAAGAAAGTTTCACGCTGAGCAAACAAGGCTGCATCATCTGCAAACAGGAAGTCTCTCACTACCAGTTATTTCACCTTGGTTTTTGCTCTAAAACTTGCTGTGTTGAACAAGCCTTCATCTAGTCTGGTTTGAAGATAAATGCCATCATTGCTGTCCTTAAATGTATGAAAAAAGTAGATGTTAAAAAGCACAGGGGCTAAAACACACCCCTGTTTCACCCTGCTGTTGATGTCAAAGTCATTTGATTCTTTGTTTTCATATACTACAGTTGCTGAGGCAAGACTAATATTCTTTATAATTCAGTTTCCTCATCTGAATGTTTAATATAATAATACATAGTTATTATTCATATATCACAGGGGTGTCATAACATGGGACTTAATGAATTATTGCTTTCATAGCATTTTGAGAGCTCTGACTAAAAAAGACTATATCAGTGTTAGTATTATTTGTAATAATAATATATGTTAATGCTATGTAAAAATCTTTCAAACAGTAGTCTCTGGTATTACATTTTCTTTCAGAGCTCTTAAACTGAGTTATTGAAACAGTTGGTAATAAACTACTTGTGCAGAAGAGGCAAGGAGAGGGGTAGTTACTTTTTAAAAAACAGAAGTTTTAAAAGAAATGTGTAAAATTCACCAAAAGTAAGGTGTGGATAAGGGTTTCTGTCAGAATGGCATGATAAATGAAAGGGCTCTGGTGGCCCTTCTGTTTGTTTAGACCTCTTGTTTCTGCTACAACTCTGCACAAAACTAGCATTGAAGTGTCTACTGTTAAAACATAACATAACCTGACAATGATCAGCCCACAGGGCTTTTCCAAGAGAAGGCCATATTGTTCTGCTTGGGGAAGTGCTCTAGCACTCCATGTCCTGAGACATGAAGAAAAGCACAGAGTGCGGAAGACTTTCCAGTACATTAGTAGTATATGAAAGGAGCTGACCACTTGTACATTAATATTGCCTTGTCGTACAGAGTGACATATGGGAAAGCGCTGCATAAGATTTTCTATAGAGAGATTGTTTCTTCCTTCCTTGTTTTCTACCAGTAAGCACAATGTGAAAAAGACACCAGCTTTAATAATATAGGGTAAGAATGAATTTTGTATACCCTTTTGTAGATACTTAACTTTTATATTGTGCAGATGACTGAACAATTACAGCTCCCATTATTTTTTTACTATGCACTATTTGTAAAACCACTAGAGAATATTTACCTTGTGAACTGTTTTCACATTAACTATTTTGTACGCTGTCCAGGCCATTTTTAGTTAAGCAATTTTCTGCTAATGGCTTCATTTAAAGTGGTTTTACTTTTGTTACTGTTGATGATCTTTAAATGTCACAGAAAAGACTTACATTTATAATGCATTTAAGATCTTTATTCACATTTTGCATTTTAAATACATTGAAGCAATATTAAATCAGTAATGAAAAGCTTGTATATGAAAAAAAAGATTATGTGGCAGTATTGTGGAAAAGGAAGTTACACAAATATTTATATACACTTAAACAGTATGTTGTATTGACTTTATATTTTATTTTTAGAATACCAACATGCAAATACAATTCATTATGTTTTTACTTATTTCTTTGTCATACTTTTAAAATATATATAATGGTCCTGGGAAAGCAGTGTAAAAGCAATGTAAACCATTTACATTATTTAACATTATGGCATTTGTCTGTGAAAACCATTTATGGTGAAACTGCCCTTGCTTGGGTTTTTTCATGCTAACCCTGAAAGTTGTCAAAGTCTGCACACTACAGAGAAGATTTAAATGGAAACCAGCAGGTTTCTCACTGCTTCACTATTAGGCACCTGATTCATTGGCTCATAATAGCTCTTTTTTGCCAGCTCTACTAACATGAAAGAACTATGAGAGGTCCATAGAGGAAATGCCTGGCAGGCATAGCATTAGCTTAGTTACCTCTGCCACACACTCAAGAGAAGTTTCTTCTACAGGGAGCATGTAGGTGTATTCATGGGGCAATGGGGCATGGCTAGGGTGTTCCTAGCCAAAACTGTTCTTGCCTGTTGGAAAAGCTCATAGAGCATTTAGAAGCAAGGCACAAGTCAGGGTACCCTTGCTCTAGCCTGCCTCTGGTCAGAACGGATCACAATTGCTTTTACCTTATACAATATCTCTCCATAAATTATACCCCAAGCTAAGTATGAATGTAAACTGGTATGATTTCAATGTGGATATGTGGCAACTCACTTATCTTACACATGAGTTGCAAAGGTAGCCAGTTCCCTAACAACATTATCAAAAGATGAATGCAGTTATGATTATTGCATTTATTATTGTATTTATTAGGTAGTATTTCTTTGGGCATTACTTTATATTGTATTGCTCTGGGGATTTAAAAATAAGAGAAAAATTATTACCACTTTATGACCTAATCTCTTATTTTTCTACGCTATCTATCTACAAAACAATTAACATTTAAAAAAGATCCCTATGAAAAAAAGAAATTTCCCTACAAATAAATTATATTCCCTCTATTATTTGTTAGGTGATTGCAATCAAATGCATATAAGTTGAACCTACTGTAAAGATATTTGTGATCAGAACAAGTCAGCAAATCTACCTTTATGCACCTAACAGGCTGCTGCACATTCCCTCTAGTTTCAAGGTCTGCATGAGCATATGTTTTCTCTTTTCCTGTTCCCTAGAAAGCACTCCTGGGGCCTCTCCAAAAGTAGCAGGGGATAATACGCATGATGAGTTTGCCAACACTTCCCTGTGCAGGTGCCTTATTCAATTCATGGACACCATATGATGTGAGCCATTCAGCCTGTTTGCAACTACCTGACAACAGTGCACAGTCAAGGAAAGTAACTATGCTATTGCTGGTTTTCCCCAATGTCCTAGAAATGATTAAATGTTCCCATTGAAGCAGATAATGAGGAACTCTATGGGAACAGAAAGCTTTTTTTGCAACATTTACATGCAGATTGTTTGAGATGCCAAGAATAGGATTATTAATGGGCATGCAAATACCCTAGATTCACACAACATATACCAGATATATGCATTAACTTGGATGTTGGCCTCATGACCACTAGCTTGCAGGTAGTGACTAAATTAACTATGTGTAAAATAATGTGTTAAATGTCATTTTATTAATTGTAGCTTGATATCAAATTTAGAGAGCATTTACCAAATATGTTCCTTAATGATGGAAGTGACAGTGATTCTAGTTCTTTTTAAGGACCATGCTGAATGTCTAATCTTTGGCATCCAGATTAATTTTACGAATATGCACCACACCATAATTTAATTGACAGCATTTACTAGGGATTGTAGAAAAGGGTTTAGGAGCCTACCTGTACAGCAAGTGCACTGCAGGCTATGGTATAGAAAGTCTACCACAAGTTGGCAGCTTTACTAATATTGTGTAATATTGTACCCAAGAGACTTGCTGTCTTTGGTCTCAGTTCAAAAAGAGACTTATGCAGCCTTCTGCTGAGTGCGATCCTTAGCTCTCTGCCCTTTAGCACCAAGGATCCTGAGCCAATGAATGAGGAGCATTAGTCATGTTAGGATAGGGTTCCTTGAAATGAGCAGACTCAATGGAAAGTTAACAATGGAGCTAACAATACAAAATGCTAAGGAGAAGTGGTAAGAGTATCTTAGCACGACACCTTAGAGGTTGTTGGTTGCATCTACGTGAGACGCTGACTGTGCAGTCATTTGGTACTTGTATACTAAATGACTGTGCGGTAACTTGAGTTACTGCGCAATAGCATTGATGTTGAGCATTGACTGCACAGTAGCATTGACAAGCTTTTTTGTGACACTACTGTGTAGTAGCCTAAGACTACTGTGCAGTAGAGCCATGTCACAGGTTTTGTCACGCCATGCTACTGCACAGTAGTCTCGGGCTACTGTGCAGTCAGTGTTTTGTGCAGACACAGCCAATATGGATTAGAGCAGGGATTAAATCTGCCTCTACCACACTTCCAGTGAGTGTGTTAACTGTCAAGCCATGGAGTAACCGTGTGTGTGTGTGTGTGTGTGTGTGTGTGTGTGTGTGTGTGTAAGAGGATAAAGAATAAAATATGACTCTCCCAGGGAATGTCCCCTGTTACTGTGTCCTTTGTATAGATAATTAAAGGTTTATTGGAGCAGGGAGATGAACCCAGGTATTCCCCCTCCTGCTGAGTCTCTCTCTTTCTCTCTGGCCAATTAATGTTTAATTATTCCATGTCTAGTGGAACAGATTCACCAAGAAAGACTGAGAAAACCCTACCCAATAATCTAGTGGCCAGACAACTCTTCTGGGTGGGAGGAGTTGTTCACGTCCCTTCAGCAAGGAAATGAATGCAACCTCTCCCATGTTCTAACCAAGTGCTTTGAACACTAGGTGAATGGCAGTATCTTTGTTTTGGGGCGTGAGGGGGTGTATGTGTGTGTGTGTGTGAAAAAGGACTTTCTTGACGTAAGTGCCAAATTCTAAAAGGGTTTTAAGTGATACTTTCAAAAGAAAGGTTGTTAGCTGTGTTAGTTTCAAGTCAGGCAGAGGCCAAGGTAGATATGCAACCTATAGACTAATTATAACAGAAATACATAAGCTTTTCATATGCATTGGTTTACTTCATCAGGTGCTAACAGCACATGATGAAATAAACTGCTGCTTATACATCTCTGATTTCAGTACAGTAGTCATAGGGTAAAATGCTACCTTGCCCTCTGAGACAAGTCACCAAAAAATAATTGTTACCAATTTTGGCAAAAACCATGGTTGGATCTTTTTGAAAAAAGCATGGAAGATGTAAAAGTTTTCATTTCTGTTTTCTATCACTTAAGCTTTATAGCTCTACTCTAAAGCCTCTTGGTTTTGTGTGAGGAACATCAGGATTTCTCCAGCTCACTTGTGCCAACATACAGCAAAACCAAGTACATTGTGGGTACATCGTGAGTCACTTTTGGCACTGTATTATTTTGAAACAATATAATTCATGCACAGTAGCTTATGCTATGTCTTTCTTTGTGTGCCATCTACTTTGTAGACCAAGATTCTGCTTGCCTCACTCATGCAATAGTATTTTTTTTTGTATATTCTAGCTCTACCTTCCTGTGTCACCTTAAGTTATTGTAAATAGGGCTCTGAAAAATAACTGTCCAAAAGTGTTACCTTCTTAAACCATCTGTTCCTTCTATTCTATTACATTTGCCAACTTCAGTGAGAAAATTAAATTTTCCTGCTTTTGTCCTATTAGCTGTGCCAAGCCATCCCAGTTAAAGCTGAATGAGTAGCTTGTGCATTATTTTTAAAAAAGTCTTAAGTTGAAGATGCTGCACACACATAAATACAGTGAAGGAATTCTGACTGAACACATGTCACTGGGCAGAATTTGAAATCAATGCATGCATACAGATGCACTGAAAGGCTTAATTTTGCCTGTAGATCCTATATTAATAAAAGGAAAGAATCCAGCATTAACCTTCACAGTTTCAGCTATGTTGCAATGCTAGTGGTGTTACTTGTAAACTGAATAAATTTGAGAAGATCTTCATTGAGAGATGATGAACAGGATTCTCCAGAATTCTACAGATTTTGTGAAGGATAAGTGAAGAATTAAATGTAATATTATGAATTAAACTAAAAAGGCAGAAGTTGCTTTTCCTCTTAGATTTGTAGTGTATATAATTCTGGTAACATTCACTGAGTTTAGTATTTTATAAGATAATGGCAAATGATATTTGCATACTGTAGCACTGGAATATATTGTTGGTGTGCATAGCAAAAGCAGAAGGATGAGTCATACAATCTGATTTGAGTGTTGAGTCTACCACTTTGAACTTCACATTGTAACAGGAACTGGGTATTCCTAATGTTCTATTAGAAGCCCAGGACTTAGCATGTCCTTCAATAAAATGACTCAGATTTATGCAACTGGAATTTATTGCCAAACTACTGAAACAGGGGTAATTTACACTTAATGTAAAGAAAACAAGAAATGAGAGAGTCACCCTCTACTTCTAACCCCCAATATTTTCTTCATTATCATTGAATGTATTTAACAACAATGTGGTGAATCAGATTGTTGAGCAAAGCTCTTCAGTGGTCAAATGTATGTTGTCAGAGAGTTCATGAAAAAGTCATTAGCTTTCCTCCCCTCCTCTTTCACTGTCAGGCAGAATCATGTCATAAATATAGTCACTTGTCGAGCAGGATATCAATCTATCCAGGTATCACCCACTTCCTGTCTCTGGCCATATGTTTCTGTTATTTATGTCAAGAAAATAGCATTTACACAACCGCTGCTAGTTGTTTACAGAAGTTTAACTCCTGTGATATAGTCCCACTTGTGTTGCATGCTTTTAGCCCATAGATAATACATGAGCTTGTACATTTTAAAATATGCTACCACATGCATGATAGAATAAACACAGAACTGAACTGACAGCCCCATCTGCCAAACACAGTTGATGTCAGGGGAATGGTCTGTGCACAATATTCTGCTGCTCCCCCCCGAGATTAGTCTATTTTTGTTAAGGTACAACTATACTAAATTTGACTAGTTTATTGATTACTCAAATTGTTAAAAATCTTGGAAACAGACAGTATGAAGAAACATTTTTATCTAAGGTGATGAGCCTCTCCACAGGAACAGTTGCAACCTGGTAATTCTAGCATGCATTTGCTTCTTTCTCCCACGTCTTTTCACAGTCTAGTTTACATGCCTATACCAGAATCAAGCTAGTCAGTAATGTATTCAGTCTACCTAGGCAGACACATGTTATGGTCCAAAGTCATAGACTATTTATAATAACTAAACTTTAAGGTCAAATCTGAAAACTAAGTAGGGCAACGCACCTTTAGCTGAAGTGTTGATATTAGTCCTGAGGGATGCTAACAAAAGTTTAAATAACCCAAAGTACACACAATTCCTAACAAAACAGTCACAGATACAGAGAGCCATTAAACATTTTTACCTTTAATACTGTAAGTATTCAGAAAGATTGCCTATTTACAGATTTCATCAACTCAGGGCTCTCTCTTCACTCCTGGGTACAGTCTCTATACTGAGGGCCTTATTACACATTAATTTTAGGCAGCTTTTAGAGCTCTTAACCCCAGGATTGTCCAAGCATTAACACCTGAAACTAGTTTTAAGCACTAGTTTTAACTTTAGGCAGCTTAAAGTTAAGCCACTCCAAGGCAGTTTTATCGCTGATCTGTGTTACCCAGCTCATGTCCCATTAATGTGTGGTCACTCTCCACAGAGGGGCTGCCTGAGTTGCAGTCCTCCAGCATCCCAGGATGCAGTGTCCCCTCTCGCACCCTCCTGGTCTGTGTGGAAAAACTTTCCACCCCCAGAACTCTACTACCCAGAGGGCAGTTCTGACACCAAGCCAACTCCCCCTCCCATCCCAGGAGTATGAACTTCCCATCCCTGGGGTGTTGCCCCATGCAAACAGCCTGCAAAAGCATATGCCAGCCAGCTAGGTTGCAGGCCATAGAAGGGTCCAGAAGTGGGGTATAAGAGGCATGGCAGAGTACAAGTAGGGGGCTGGATCAGATCTCCATGACCTGAGGCTTCCTTCCAGGGGCAGAGGTAGTGGATCCCACAAAAGTGCCTTCCCCCACTGCTCTCACCTCCCAACCACCCCGGGAAGCACAACCAGCACACCTCAAACCCTAATCCCAAATCCTACTATATTAAAACGTGAGACCTTCTTTAATTTACTTCCACTTTATTTCTTTTAAAATTATTTTTATTATTTCTTTTTATTTTATCCTTCAATGGTTGACCTTTATCTCACCACCTTCATCTCACCACGCTTTGCCCACCCCCATTTTCTTTTCACTTCCCATTTCATTAATCACCCTCTTACCATTAACTCTCTACCTTCCACTTCATGCTCCATGATCGCCCCCCTCCCCTCCCCCAACACATCTCTCCCCACCCCCTCACCCCCATCCTAGAGCAGGGAGAGAAGCCTGTCTGGGCTCACCAGCCCTTTAGTGGCAAGTCACAGCTGTAGTCAGGACTACAGCTTCTAGTCAGGCCCCTGCTTGCCAGTCTTCTAGTGGCAAGTCACAGCTGTGCGGGTGAAGGACAGTCAGAGAAGGTTTATAGCCTTAAGGTGTGATTGCTCCAAACTGTAATCACACTAAAACTGATCAACATTTGAGCAGCTCAAAGTGCAATGTGTAAGAAGGCCCTGAGATTGCCTGCTGGCAAGAGTCATTAGGACCCAGCATATAGAAATCCTCTCCCAGAAGTCCCTCTGCTGCAGCTTAACTGATCCACTGTGATTAGTGCAAGCTCTGAACTGCAATAGTACCCATACACATAGAAGTCTTCATTTTCAAGAGAGGTAGCCAGAGGATATACACAGTCAATTTACTATACTCCTGCCTCCTGCATGATGAGGATCAGTAACCTGGACAGAACTCAGTTCCACAGCTTGCAAGGGCATAATATCAACTTCATGGCTTCCCAAGGGGGCTGGAACACATTTTTTTTTAATGATAAAACCTTTGAGGGTTTGGAACATTTGATCCTGCATTGGGCTAAACCCCAGAGCTGGGGAAATATTGTGTGGAAAGAGAAGAGGAAGGAGAACTGGCCTAGGCCATTGTCCTTTTGTGGGCAAAGCACTGACCCAGGGGGTGAGGTCCCAGATCACATCTACTGGATTTTGAGCAGAGCCTTAACACTAGCTTTCCCACAGATGAGTGTCCTAACCACCACACACTGTCTTAGTCCTCCTGTTTGGAGCTGCTGCATTTTGCATAAATAATTAAATATTCCTTGGGTTTCAAACAGTTGGACAAAGTTGCATGTATCACTGATGAGTAGTCTATTCCTCAGCCTAGTGAAAACTCAAGTCTTTTTAGCCTCTGGTTTTAGTTAGACATTCCACCCTGGACCTGAGTAACCTCAAAATACCTCACCAGGTCTATTTGTTATTATCCAGCTTTCCATTTTACACAATGAAATCATCTTCATGTTGCTCCTGCCAAAGTCCTCCTGCTGCACATGGTAATGGAACAAGATTTGTGCCTTGTTGT
This sequence comes from Alligator sinensis, assembly GCF_000455745.1. NCBI lineage: Eukaryota > Metazoa > Chordata > Crocodylia > Alligatoridae > Alligator > Alligator sinensis. The sequence continues at coordinate 2,235,610 of NW_005841842.1, read as the reverse complement.
GTTATTTGATATAACATAGAAGGATTTTAATGTAATATTTCATTCAATGTTGCACATTATTTTCTATTTACTGAAATATTACATTAACATCCAGTGAGTTTATTAGGAATAGATAGCAAATGCAACTCTTAGGAATTCTCTTATAATGCACTTTTCATTTGTTATTGCATTAAAGTGGTACTTATGAAACATAATACCCTCTAAAAATTAAATGTGAAATCTACCATCCTTCACCTAATATACTGTCTTAATGTCATGTATAGAAGATCTAATTCCAAGGAAAAAAACAAAGCAAAAATGTCTGGTAGCATGTTTTGGCATGAGGAAATAAAGTGTAAAGGTAGGAAATGGAAACAGATGCATATTTTATTTGAAATATTTTTCATTTTTTGAATGTATTAGCAGCTGTATTCAAAAATTTTATACTTGAGCTCTGAATTTTGCCTTTATCACTGTACAATTATTGTTGGCAATATCTGCATCACTTTATAATATACTTTTAGAGGCCACTGTGGGTTAAACTAAAATTGAATATAGATCAAATCCTTTGCCTTCCACTGAGACAAATCAAACTGATTACATGGGATTACATGGTGCATGGATTTTTAAATTAAATAGTTTCTTGACCTATTAAATGATGTCAATAAATAATTGTTGTAGTAAGGAATTTTCATGTTTGATATACTTGATAAACAATTACCTTTTTAAACTAATGAATATTACTTTCTGTAGTTATGCTGCTATATTGGTTTAATAAGGTTTCTGATTTTTGATACTGCAACATATTAATGATATAAAATGTTATACTAACTAGCAGAATAAGCTATACTTTATGTCCAGCTTTGGGTTTTTCAGATTTTTTTCTATCAATGAAGCCTCCTTGCACTCTTCATTTCCATATTATTTATATTATTTATGTCCTAATTTTCAGTGATGAAATACATGAAATGAAATAAGAAAGTAACCTTCATACTCACATTTCTTGTCCTTTTCCTGAATAATATATTCTTTAAACTGATCTTACTATGTATTGGTTCTGTTATTTTCTTGCTTCCCCAAGTTCCCTAGTTCCTATTTGCTATCATTATTCCCGATGGCTGCATCATTCAAAGTGCCATACAAGTCTGACTGGCGCATTAACAGCTGACAGCAAAGAAAAAGTTATCTGGTTACCTGGAGCTGACAATAGTAAAGATGGAAGGAGTGATCAGCAAGTTTGTCCACATCTGCTGGATTAGTCTTTCCTAGAACTCATTACATATGTACACACACACCACATACAATGTAGATTAAATGATATTTCTGTCCATCTGGTACACTGTGATTTCAGTGTAGTAACTCAGGAGTCATATTGCACAGGTATGTTACTCTATATGTGATCATCATTCAATATACATTTTTCTAACATCTAGACTTTATTTATTTCCGTGAATTATTTCAATGAAAATAAAGGAAAAAATTCCAGCCAAGTTTAAGCTGTGCTATCTCTATTATATTAAGGAATCTCTACCCATATAGACTTAATTTGATTTTGAACCAGTGCCTTTAAGTGGTATGTGGATGTGCCCCACTACCATCGGGCACATCCATACATGCAGGTATGTGCACTTGCAGCAGCTCAAATTGGAGCGGCACAAATTTGGACCAGGGATTTTTGGCTGAGTGCCTGTGCCCAGACACACACTGGTGTGGGACAAGTTGTGCCACTTGGGGCAAAATAACCCTGCCCAGCTCCTTCTGGATCTGCAGCCAGGGGGAGCTAGAGCTTGGAGCCAGTACCTGTGATGGCCCCAGAAGTATAAAAAGCTGTCCTGGCAAGCAACTTAGGGCTACTCGCTCTCAGGAACTTCTGGGGGTGGATGGACCCCGCTGCACTGGCCCAGTGCATGGGCCTACCCACAACATGTGCAACCTGTCATCTGGTCCAAGAGATGAAATCTGCCCTATCTCCTGACGCCCTTGCCTTTGTTGACCAGGTCCTGTGCAGTGGCAGTCCCTGCCATACCATTTGTTGTGGGGCCAGCTCCTCACCCAGCCTCACGGCACTCTCCTCTCCACCACCTGAGCCTGCTGGAGGACACCAAACCAGTCTGCTTTTTCACTGTCTGTTATCGCCACCTTTACACGCTCGTGCGTCGCACTGTCCATCATGCTGCCCTTGTGTACTGCCCAGACACCAAGTGGTGGGACCTGCTTAGTGAGAGAGAGACTGGGGCACCCCAGTGGCTGAGTCTGTACTCTACCCTCATCCCAGAAGACACTGGGGATCTCAGCTGGTGGCCCCTCCATGGAGCCATTGCCATGGGCATGTATGTAGCAAGCTTCATGGACACTCTGGTCTCCTGCCCCTTCTGCAGGCAGAGGAAGACCCTGGCGCACATGACGCTCGAGTGCAACAGACTGGAACCCATCCACCTCCAGAACCTCCTCCTGAGGTTCTGGTTCAATTTCACCCCCACCTTTTTATTTTTGCTACCCCATCTGTGGCCCCACCAAGTCCCGGGGCCTCCTTGTAAACCTCTTCCTGACCTTGGCCAGGTGGGTCGTGTACTTGACCAGGAAGGAGGCTGTGGCCAGGAAGGTGCCCAGAGACTGAGGGGCTGCTTTCCTCTTACTTGTCCATTCACATTTCTGGGCAGAGCACCAGGGGGTGACATCCATCAGCTCTTTGGATACTTTTGAGGACTAGTGGGTGCGGCCTGGGGGGATCTGCTCGGTGTCCCCCTCAGGCACACTTACTTTCACCTTTTCACCTTTTGACCCACACAATATTCTTATCCTGTTTTTTTCATTAGTTGTCCCAAGTATTTTGTAGCATTCACTCATTAGCCCCCATACAATAGGGGCTACTAGTTAGCTGGGTGGGCCTTAGGGCCCATGGTATTTGAATGTTACTAATAGACAGGAACTTCCAGGGCCCAGCCAATTGGTATCTGGGGACACTACCCCTTGTGCTAGCTGGACTGCTGAAGCATCCCTAACTGAGAGTTCCCTGCACCCTCTACCCACTACAGCAGTTTGGCAATTGGGGATGCTGCCTGGCTGTGACCTGCTGCCACCTGCAACAGCATGTGGCCCCAAGGCTGTGCACCCGTCAGACCTGGATGGGGACTGCACAGCTACAGCAGAGGCTTCTGCACCTCCTGGCCAGCTGCCAGTGGGCTGTGACTGCACAGTTGGCCTTTGTGCATCACTACTGCCATGTGTGCCATCACCCTGCTATCTGGGCAGCTATTGCCAAGATGTTCTCAATGTGGCAGCCTGCTTTGAACTGTCAAAGCATGTCCTTCTGGCCCCAAGTGTCCAGGACATCAGTCACCTCTAGCTGGGTCCCGGGTGCCAGCCCTGAGCAGGCTTCTCTGCCTGGATCTTGCCACTTGGCTCACTAGCAGGAATTCTAGTGTTCCCTATTTAAAAACTGCAAAATCCCTGATTAAAAAAATCCCAAAGTCACTCATTAAACTACCCCCAAATCCATGTTCTTCCACAAATAGAAAAAAATACCAATATATATATATATATATATAGAGAGAGAGAGAGAGAGAGAGAGAGAGATCAGTTAGACAATGTTTTATTACTATATTTACAATGTTAAAGCTGTTTGGAAGCCTACCAGTGTCTCCATCATGATAATAAAATCAATTCTAAACATCTATGTTTTAATGCTTGCTTTTGGTTTTCTTATATGATGGGGGGATGTGGGGTTTGCAGAAGGGGGGTGGGAACAGGTGTCACGGGATGTGGGTGGGTGTATGGGTAGG
>NW_005841842.1:2219886-2231756 GCF_000455745.1 Alligator sinensis | reverse complement strand
AGCTCTTGTCCACAGGGTCCCAGCCCCCCCCCAAAGGGCCACAGCCCCACCCTGAAAGGCCCCAACCCCCCCACAGGGCCCCAGCTCCCCCTGCAGTGCCCACAGCTAACCCCCACAGCAGGGCCCACTGCTGTCAGAGCTCCCCCACGGCATGGCATGGCCCTGATCATCTCAGAGTTGGTGCTGCCTGTGCAGCTTGCCACAAGTGTGGCCTAGCTAGGTGCAGCACCGTGCGGAGTCATGCACTTTTCTGTAGCCCCGGACCATTCATGCTGTTACTCGGGGGCCGGGGCTGCTCTCGGGGAACACGTGTTGTGCCAGGCCTGGCCTGGCAGCATGTGGGGCCCATGCACGCAGGGCCTGGGATGACACACAGTCTTTCCTAGCAGCGCCAGCCTCTGGGTGACAGCATGAGTAGCCCAGGGCTGTGGAAAGGCACACAGTGCCATGCCAAGCTGGGCCACACACTCCATGAGCTGCACAAGCAGTGCTGGCTCTGAGGCAATCAGGGCCACACTGCTCCATGAGGGGCTCTGACAGCAGCAGAGCCACTGCTGTGACAGGGGTGGGAGCTATGTGTCCTGTGGGGGAACCATGTCCCCCAACCAGCCCCCCCATCCACACACAACCCCCCCAACAGGCCCCCTACATGAGCACAGACCTCCCCTACACTTACAACCCCCACCATACCCACAACCCCCCACCCCAGTCCCTATTTATTGCCAACAATGGCCCCGATCCTTGCTGCGCTTCTGCTTGCCCAGCACGCTAAGGGTGCATGCCTCATGTGCTGGGGCAGCAGAAGCACACACAGCTACTCTGGCCATAAACCAGACAGTCTATCTGGAGGCCCAGGATCATGCCCTGCCCTGCTTTTTTCCCCAGGGTATTTTTCGATACCTGGATATCCAAGTATCAATTTTTGAGCCCCCACTGCAAATATGCAGCACAGGGAACATTTTTTCATTCATAGCGTGCCTCTTACAGTGTCTTAAACTGGTGTGGGACACTACAAGAAGCATGTGCGCACTCGTCTGGACACGCCCATTATGTCTTTCCTGATCAGAGTCCATTAAACTCTTAGATTCAAATTAATGTTAATCAAATAATTATTACTAAAAAACACATTCTCCTAAAATTGTTGTTCCTAAACATGCACACCTCTTGTTAAAATTAACTGGAGTTCTGAATGTGTTAGAAATAAAGGACTGAGGCTATTTTGATTTATAGATGTGTTAACAGATTGGTATTACACATAAAAGATTTCATTTGGCAAATCCCATTTCTAGGCAAGATATTTTTTCAGTCCAAAAATGGTGACTAATTCTAATGCAGGCCCCTGTCTGGTATTGCCTTGCCTCTCATTTCCCTCAGACACTATCGGTACCTGAAGCCATGCTCCTATTGGATTTTTTCTGCGTACTTAGCAATACATCACTCTTTTGCAAGAAGCAGTCTTAACTCCTGTATTATGAGGTCAAGATTGCAGTGTATAGAACAGGTATTCCTCAGCCATGATCTGTGCCATTTCCAGTGCCTTTTGCAATCCCTGGACTTTCAGTCCCCCAGAGTTGACATGTTGACACAGGGGAGGTTTCACAGTCCTAAGACATTATAAAGTGGTAGAAAGAGTTTGCTGAATGGCGTAGCATTCCCACCCTCCATTTTTGTAAAAGTTCTCTTTTGTAAAAAAAAAACAAAAACAAAAAAACCCCAATCCTATTCTCCCCACCACTTACATCTGGAACTGTACAGCTCTAATGAGCATGAGTAGTCTTCCTTGTATTTTTTTCTAAATAATATATTTCCGTTTAATTTTTTACACAGTTTAACATTCAAGATTGAGGAAGCCTGGTTTGAGAAACTGCATAGTCACTGAAATTCTACTGAATGTAGATAATTGAAAAGGAATTCACACCAAAAATCACACATGTCTGTGGGTGTATTTTATATTTGTACATATAAATCATATACTGCTTGAATAATTTTCACTTGGATTGATATAAGTTTACTATAGAGAGAACTGTAAATAAATTCTTCTAACCACAAGAAACAATGTTAGAATGGTTCATTAACAGATTATGGGTTATACCCTTGCCTTTTTCTGTATGTGAAAATCTTAGTTACACACAGGTCATTGGGTACGATATGACCCTGAAGGGTCATATTTTTTAATAGTGCCTCATATTTTCTGGTTTCAGTTGACAAAAACAGAATTTATACTAGCGATATGGTGTAGCAGTGATGCTCCGGGGAATATGCAGACAGTAACATTTGTTGGTAATATTTTTTTTAAGCAACTGTATGTTTGGAAGAGATTTTAGACAAGCTTTTGGGCACAAATTGCCTTTCCTCAGGTGGGAAAATACAGACTAAGCAACTGGTGTTAATCTTTGTATAATCAAGGTATCTATCAAGTTGTTCCGATAATGTATATTACCAAACAAATCTTGCTTCACACTAAAACTGCACTAACATTCTTCTACTCATAATTTAATCTCATTATGTAGATCTCCATCTATCCAATTTTAGACACAGTTACTGATAGACATAGTTACTCAGATCTGACCTGTGCCTAAAATTCACTGTTAACAGGCAACATTATTATTTAAATCTAAACACACAATATATATAGTGGTGCATAACATGCAGAGCAAACAAATGATTCTGAATACAGGTCCTGGCAAGTAAAGAAAAAAAACAACAACCTTGAGAATGTGAAATATATATAATGGATGCAGCTATAGCTAGAAAAAAGTACAAGCTTCCTGGAATGTCTTGATGGGTTGTGAACTTGAATTGCCATTTAAAAATCAATATTGGCAACTATTTCATGAAAATGTGCAAATGAATAAGGGGATTGCAGATCTCCACAGTATCTTGAGAGTGACATCTTCAGCTAGCACTATGACTGGATCTCTGTTCTCCAGCTGAACAGAACCCTACAGGTTCTCTTTCCTAGCCAAAAGTTTTAAAGGACTTTCTAACCTATAACTTGAATTAATTCACTATTAAAATACAGCATTTAATTAATTGATTAATTAAAAATTAAACACCAGCACATGCAAATATCTTTTGTATTAAAATAATGGAAAGTTGCAAAAGTTAAGCACTCACAAGTTATTAAATGGCAGAATTAATGTAGTCTATGCACCCTATGGACATACCTTTTAAATTGCATGATTAGGTACTCAGCTTTCTATGTGACCCCTGCCTCATTCAGCACACAAGATAGGTGGTGCTGACTGAATGAACAACTCTTTAATATTTTGTTTTACTGTTAATGTCCAACATGCAGTATCACAAGCATGAATGCCGCATGCCCCGGGAGGCTGGGGGGACATGGCAAGCTCCTGCAGGCATCGGTGGTGATGTCGGCGGCTGGAGCATGGTGGAGGCAAGTGGGGAGCTGCCACAGGTGGCCACAGCACTGTTGCTGGTGGGGGGGGAGGGAGGTGGCGAGCACCGACCAGTGGTCGGTGACCACCTGCAGACACTGCCAGCAGCATTGGAGGCAGCCAGTGGTGATCACGGTCCGCCTGCAGATGCTGCTGGTGGTGTCAGCGGCAAGGGGGGGGTGGGCGGTGCCCGCAGATGCTGCCAGACATTGTCAGTGGTGCCTTTTCACAGGGGTTGCACTGCCATACTTAGGGGATGTACGTGCACCTATGTGCACCCTCTATGTATCACCAATTATCACAAGTTCTCAAAGTTCTCAAATCAGATGTCAAAGACCACAAAGTCATGAAACTGGCTCTCCAGTCATGAGTTTTTTACAAGATTTTGTTTTTTTGAACTTTCCTTGCCCACACCCAGTCTTGTCCATATCTGTATATTTGTGGAGTGGGATGGTTCTGTCTCGTAACATGCTCCCTTGTTGCTTGATGGTGCACAGCTTCCAGCATCTCTTGAAACCCAGCATGTCCATTAATTCTTGCACCTAGGTCACACCTGCCCATCTACCAGTCCAGGCAAAGGTGGACCTGAGCTTCATTTACCAGCACTATTCACCCTTTTTTTAATGCCGAATTCTTGATTTCCTCATGGGGTTTCCTGTTTTGACAGAAGCCATAAGGAGGAATTGGAGAGAAAATCATGTCTTTGTTCTGCCTTCCAGGTGGAGCATGAATAGAGCAGACTGACTCTTTAGTGATATATCTTTCAGGATCTAAGAAGTCTCTTCTGAGTACATGCAAACTTGGAAAAAAGTTAGGTAGATTTCACAAGCATGAAAGAAGTTCCTGGAAATTCAATAGCGCAAATAAAATTGTGAGCAATTCTTCTAAAGGGCATAATGCCTTACTAAACTGAGCTGCCATGCTGTTGGTTGAATTTTCAAACAAGGGTACAATTTAAAGAAAGTTGTATATAAGAAGAGGCAACTGAGCTTCTGCTTGAGCACACATTTTTTTAAGGCCTGTATCCCCTTTCTCTTCATCATTTATCCTATTTCCTTCCCAGTGACATGTCCTAGTAATACCAGGAAAGAATGAGTAGCCATTCTTTATCCTTGCACATTCAAACCCTTTCAAAATTAAGGAAATAAAACCAAAACCATTATGAAACCTTCTGGGCATCACTTCTTCCAAAACCCAAACTGGCAGATACCCTAAAGCAGTGATTTTCAATCAGGGTGCTGGTTCAGGCTACAGGTGTAAAGAGATAAGCAAATAAGGGCAGTGTCAGGCTCTCCCTTCTTAGCCATCCTTCCCCACCCTGCCCTCTGCCTGCCACTGCCTGGCCCCTCTGCAAGGAGGCAAACACTGTAATAAATAAAGTAATTCTTGAACTATGGTGCCATTCAATTTACAAACGTTATGGAGGGGTACTTCAAGTCCAAAAAGGAGTGCTTTGAGTGTAAAAGGATGGAGAAACACTGCACTATACTGATCCTTTCTCTTCACAAACTTACATTTTCATCTTCAGAACATCTGAAAAAAATAATCCTGTCAAATGTAACCAGCAGTTTTCCAGGATAAGGATACACAAATGACACATAAATTCAAAGAAATAACCAGAATGTTTTAATTAACTTCACCCTTTCTGCCAACTTCAGGGGCCCTCTCCCCTACCTCATCACTGATCTGACAGAAGGCAAGCCACTTCTCCCAGTTCATCTCAGCTACAGAATCATTGTTGGAGGTTATTTCTAAAATGTCAATAACCCCAAAGAGAGCTTGTCACAATCAGTCTTAGAGAGCTAAGAGAGCTAAGTTCTCTGGCAAAGTGAAGGAGCACCTTGGAATCCTCACCCATAATGCTCTTTATCATATTCATCATTGCTGCAGCTGCAAACAAATAATAACAATAGTAAAAACTTGTCATTGTCTTCTGACTTATGTACAGAAATCAAACATATGTATCTGCAGTCAAGGCCCCAGTGAAAGCCCATGCAAACACCATGCAGAAAGGCTCGATGAACTCCTGATAAAATTCTACCTTAATCCATCAGCCCCATGGGAAGTTCACTTCTTAACTGATGAAGCAGCTGTGAAATCCAACACCTCCTCTATTGGCATCATAATTGAGTCCCATTCCTTATCTGTCAGTGTTGAAAAACCTGAAATACTATTCAAAAGCTACTGCTTCTGAAAAGGAGGAATTGCTTGTCTCTCAAAGTGCTAAATGCCAGTTCCCTGAACTAACTTTTTGTCTTAAAATTCTTAGCGAAAGTACTTGATTCTAGCATTTTCCATCAATATTGAACCATTTCCTCCAGAACTTCCTCTAATTCCCCTTATGTCTGTGTTCTGCCAGAGATTGGATTTGGCTCTGAAGTGTTCTAAAATGACACCTCTAAAATAAACCTTCTAATCTGCTTTGTACTGATGTCCTGAAAAAAGAATGCAGAAGAGGCCACCGGGCTGTATTTGATCGAGTCCCACTACTCTGTCTGGGATTCATAAAACTCCCAAATGGTTTCTTGTTGTGTAAAGTTTCTTTCAACCTAATTCCAACTGCATTAACAAGTAAACAAGTAGGTAGTTTCCAAAGACCCTGGCCAAAGCCAGTATCCTGTAATCTCTTAGTTCAACTTAATTCTCTGGACCAAGAAGTACTCATAGAAATCCTAAAGTAGCAGCTTTCACATACATAATGGGAGAATCTACACATGCCACTATGACACCATTGTTACTGCACTGTCATTTAGTACTTCCTTTTGGAAGTACTAAAAGACAGCACAGTAACAGCCAATACTGCACCGTGCATGCCATGCACGTTTATTTTTAGGCACTACAACACCATAGCGGCACACTATAATGGGGGATCGCATCTCTACAATGACATAGCTGTGGCATCGTGGGTTTTGCCTGTGGAAGCTAAATCACCATAACGTGTTGCTTTGGCAACATAGTGTCACATGTAGATGTGCCCACTTTCTATCTACCTCTGCTTCTAATCTTATAGTCTCCCCCATATTAACACCTAAACTAGTAGCTTTTCATGCTCAGTGACTCTTGGTATTTTCTAGCCCCTCTCCCTAAACTTGTCCCATCATGTGTCAGTAAAGGATGAGATCAGGCCTTTCTCCAAGGGTAGAAAGTCCCTGCCGCTCAAAAGTGAGGATTTTATCAGTGCTTAGAGGGCTGCATAGAATTCTTTGATAATGTAGCAGGGAGCCGAGTTCTGGCTCCGCTGTGCTCACCACTCCAGGCAACCCTGCCCCAGAAGTCCGATTCCAGAGGAATATCAAGCTGGACAGGAAACAGTTAAGAGACATTTAAGTGTGGCCGGAAAGAAGCAACCTCCTGGAAGACAACAGGAGTTCTGGTCATCCTTAAGAGGCAGGGGACATCTGGGTGTTTTTTTTTCCCCTGGAAAGGGGAACAACAGGGAGCTTTACCTGAGGCCTGTGCTGAAGTGTGGACCAATAGCCGCGGAAGAGCCCAGAGGCCTTCACTCACCCCAGCAGCAGGGAGGCAAACCAGAAAGCTGCTGAGGTGTTGGATCATTGCTACAGACTGGTAGGAAAAGTGTTCGTCTGTAAGAAGTGGGGATTGGTAGGCACTGCCCCTTACCGCACATAGTATGGACTGCCCCGGGAAAAGGGGAAATTAGAATACTATCCAGCTGGTGGTGTGAAGATGCAGATAAGTCACTGGTAGTGTGAGACATAAATCCGCACCACCACAGGAGGGAGGAAAAGAGGGATGGCCAACCTTTGACATGGGGAATGCAGTGACCCTGGAGAGGAAAGTGAATAGAAAGAAGTAAATTGGCTGGGGGATTGAGAGAGAACTGGTATACAGTCAGATGATAATTAGGTGTTTAATGGAAGTCAACTGCAGCCTGTAGAAAGCAATGGGTAGACTGAATATAGAATGAATTAGACAGAGCTCTATATGGTATAAAAGCACCCATTATGTGGAAAAGATAGTCCCTCTCCCAGTATATGGACTGTGCTGAGGAAAGACCTCGATCATCTTGTTAGTCAAAGGACTGTAAAGGCCAATTAATTGATGACTCAGGACATGGGTGTTCTCATGAAGATTTTGAAAGACATTTGCTGTCTAAGGGTCTGGACTATGTTGTGAGAGCCCTTTGAGCCCAAGTAAGTGGAGAAGGAAGTAACTGCTCTGAGGATATACTCTGGGGGACAAGACCCTGAAATGCTGAAGAGTATAGAGGGCTAGAATGAGAATTATGAGTAATGTGATACATATTATGATGAATCTGAAGTCACTTGGTCATGGACTAGGACAAGGAAACTTCTAAGGAGGTCCTAAGGGACCACAGTTGCTAATTCCTGTTTGACTGGAGTTATGTATTTGGGGACTTGGGTTCAGCCAAGTTAGGCCAAAATATATCTATAAGCCAACTGATCAAAGAGAGTTGAGAGGATAAATGCTGCAATCCATAATTGCTAAGCACACTGGGTGAGTGACGGACTAGGGTGTAGGGGAGAAGGAGCCCTAGAAAGTGAACTAACATGAGACTGAGCAGTGAGGAAACCCTACCAGGGAGGACATTCTTTCAGTCCAAAGAAATAACAACAAAATGTGGCAGGTGATAAATCAGTGGACAGTGGAGTCCTAGCCCTGATGAAGAAGCTGAGTCACTAATTAAGCAATATCCACTGCTATAGACACCCTGCATTTTAAGAATCTCCTGTAGTCCTCAGTCCTCTGAAGATGAAACCTACAATGTGTGAATTTTACTATCCAACACCTGACACTAAATTGCATGGTGGACCCACAGATAGAACAAGCCTGTTCTTGTCCTACCCATAGAAACCCCCTCCCCCTTCACCACCTAAATAAAATATCATGGGGAAGTGATGTGTTTTATCATGCATCTGAAAAAAGCATCAGTATTTTTCCACACTTGAGAAACTAGTACAAATTCTAACTTGAAGCACCACCACTTCAGCATAATGATTAACCCAAAGCAGGACACTGATTCCATGTATGCTCTCACTGCAGAAGAAAACGGTGACAGGCTTAATGGAAGTTTTGAATATAGATAGGGCTACTGTATTATCCCAAAGACTGTTCCACTTAATTCCAAACCATTCTCAGAATTATTCTCCTTCTCCATAAAAGCTAACATCAGGTTCTCTGCTGCCAGGAGGTGAACCACAGCATGAGGTCTTTCCTTAATATTGCTGGGTCCATACAAGTTTCTAAAAGTTGCCTTCTTGGAGACACCTCTCCATCTTGTCAACTCATATCTTTACTAATTGCTTAGTTGGAATCCCTGCAACAAACAAGAGCCTGTATCTTTCCTGTTTTTCTTACAGGAAAAAAAGTAATGGAACAGGCAAAAGCATGCCCTTTGCCTCTATATTTCTGATATCCTACAGCTGTGGTAAAATGCTACAGTATTTCTGTGCTGCTTCAAGGCCCTGTGAAGAGCTTCAGGTAAAGGATATTTCCACAAACAGCTTCCTGTGTTAAAGGAACCCAGCTGTCCCCAGGGACTACTCTAGCAGATGCTTCCAATACCAGTGACCTGCAAAAAAAAAAAATCCCCCCTTTTTTGGAGAGCATGTCTGTTCCTTGTTCCTTCACTGAAGTCCTTTCCCTCCCTGCAGCAGAGTTCCCAGGTCTGTTTCCTCATTCAGAGTGCCTTCAATCCAGGATTGCAAACCCTCAGGCTCTGGAGGAACAAGGCTAACCAAAGCAACCCAGGCAAGGTAATTTCTATATCATGCTTCAAACTAACTATCATCAGCTCCTCCACCCATAAATCCAGAAAGTACATTCTACAGCCCCAGACTGAAGCCATTCTGGCCAAAAGAAGTAGTGAAAGCACTGCTTACTCTGGGAAAGGGCCAGAGAGCTACAGGACTGCAAAAAGTGGCACAAAAGGGAAGTGAGGGGGTCAAAATGCAAAATACGTCTGATACATATATACAAATGTGAGAGAATGGGAAATAAGTAAGATGAGATGGAAGCTGAAGTCTGTGAAAAAAACTATGATCTGAGTGGCATTGCCAAAACCTGGCAGGAGAGCTCTTATAATATGAATGTGAACATTGAGGATTACACTCTGTTTCAGAGGAACAGGGTTGGGAGAAAAGGAGGTGGTGTTGCCTTGTATGTCAAAAACACATGCACTTGCTTGACTATCGTAACATTGTTTCTGGTATATCTGACTTCTTTCAAGGTTCTTCCTAGGGATAGATCTCACCCATTCTAACCTTTCTTGCAACTCATGCACTTATTTGGGCATCTTTCTTCCCTCTGGAACAGCCTCCAGCCACCCTTCAGATACCACATGTCCAGGCCCAGTGGACAGTGGCCATAAACAAGTTTAAAGGGGCATACCCTGTAGTAGCCTGAGGCACTTCTCTAATTGCGAAGAGTAATGGTGGTATTAATGGTTCCCACTTTGCAGGGTCTTCTTGGATACAGGCCTGCAAAATACTCTTTAACATGAAATTGAATCTTTCAACCAGGCTGTCTGTCTGCAGGTGATAGGCAGATATTCTTAACTGATGATTTTTTAACATAGTAGACACCCCTAACAACACCAGACATAAAGTTGGTGCCTTGGTCCATAAGAATTTCCTTGGGTATCCCCACTCTGGAGATCTACTTAATAAGCTCTTTGGCTCTCTTGGCCACAGAGATAGATTTAAAAGGCACCATGTCTGGGTACCTGGTGGCATAGTCCACCAGGACAAGGACAAATTGATACCCTGCCCTGCTTTTTGGGAAGGGTACTGCAATGTCCATCGCAATCTGGTCAAAAGGTGTCTCAGCCAAGGGCGTGAGCAGAACTCAGGAGTGAGGCATAGGTTGGAGATCTTTTGGTACTTCAGGCAGTTCTGACAGTAGGTCTCCACCTGTTTGTAGAGACCCAGCCAAAACACCCTCTGCTTATGGCAGGCCTCTGACTTATCATGCTACAGCTGCCCTCCCATGGGAAGTGCGTGGGCCACCTGCAGGAGTACCTGCCAATACTTTTGTGGTACTAATAGCTGTAATACTTCTTCCTCAGTCACCTTACCACATTCTACCTGATATAACACATTGTCCCTTACCTCAAACCTTGGATAGGTCTTGGCCAGTCTGGGGTTTACTATCTCTCTCTCCCTTTTGGCTAACCCCTCATCAAAAATGTATCAGAAGATGGGTTCTTGCTCTTCTTCTTCCCGGAACAGCCCATCCCTAATTATCTCCCCCAAATCTAGGGCTTCTTTAGGATCTGCCACCTATTACAGGTGCCCCATGTCCACACCTATGAACCCCTCAGTTGGCAGGTCCTCCATCTCTTCCCATCCTGGTGACCTCAGGGGTTTCTACGTTGTTTGACTTAGTACTTCTATTAGGTAGGGACAATCTAGGCCCAGCAGTATCAGGCATGGCAGGGTTTCTGCTAGTCCCATCACCAGGTCTTCAGTACTTTCCTTTACAGTTAACCTTAGACATCTTCTCTGATAAGTATAGGAGGCCCCTTGAATACAGACCATGCTCACAGGTAACTCCTTCTCACCAACCCGGCATAAAATCAGGTCAGCCCTTAGCACAGTCTGGGGGCACCCTGTGTTGACTACTGCTGGTAGTAGGAGGTCCCCGATTTTTATTTCCACCTCCAGCTTGGCTCACTGCCAGGGCCCCTTGTGTCAATCAAAACTACAGTGCATTTTTTCCTCATGAGGTATCTCCTTCATGTGGTCTCCCCTTGTCTTCGGGATGCAGAATTTTGTTATGTGGCTTTGATTATCATAGTGATAATAGGTTGCTTCTCTGGGCTTTCACCTCTGGATTCTTTTGTGGTCCCTCTCACCGTCTCTGTCCTTCCCCATCACCCTCCAGAATCTTTACATTCCTTCAGTGTCACACTTCCATTTTTCCCCGTTTTCTCCTGTCCAGGCTCTTGCTTCACAGCTGCAAAGGCTTTAGCTAAGTGCAAGGTATTCTCATTTGATTGAGGCTGATGCCTCCTTCCCCATTTGGGGGTTTCTCCCCCTAGGTTGGTGAGGAATTGCTCCAGTAAAAAGATGTCTAAGACTTTGGCTACTGACTTGTCCTCTGGTTGGATCCCTCTATCTAAGAGGTCTTTGAGCATCTGTGCCAACAGCCAGGGTCTTAATTCGCTTCTTCTTTCCTCAGAACCATTGCTGATAGTACTCTAGGGAGACATGTAAGCAATATAAAACTTCTCTTTTGACCTTCTCATCATCTTGTGCATCAGCCCATGACATGCCCTGTAGGCTGCCTGGATTGGGCCTATGAGTAAGGGCCCCAGCTGGCTGGCCACCCTGCTGGATCCCAATTGGCCATCACAGCTGCCCTCTCAAATGACTCCAGGAAAGCCTCCATGTCATCTTCTGTTGTCATACTCTAGAAAGGCCTCCATGTCATCTTCTGTTGTCATCTTTGGGAGTCTCTGCCCTTCAGCCACCTGTGCCATGGCTATTT
>NW_005841842.1:2205963-2219863 GCF_000455745.1 Alligator sinensis | reverse complement strand
TCCTGCTGATGCAAGAGAAACATAATCTGAGTTTAGGCCTCTTGGGCTCTCACTCTTATTAGCTCCTCCATTTGTGTCTGCTGGTTCTGCAATAGCCACAGTGTGATTCCATGTGCCTGTTGTCAGTCCTGAGGTTTCCCTAGGTCAGCCCCTGCTGGCTGCATCTCTTCTTTCCTTCATGGTCTCTGATTTGTATCACCTTGACCAGGAGATGTTCTACATTTCCCGGTCAATGCACCACTTTGTTATAGGGCACCTTCTTGGTCTTCCATGCTCACGCTGATCACCGTCCCTTCTTGGACTCTCCTGACACACCTTAAGGGAGAAAGTAAAGAATGTACCAAAAGAAAGAAAATCAGCGACTCAACATGGGACAAGAGGTGTGCAGTATACTGGCCTCCAGTGCAGGGCACCACCACCCCTTATACCCTGTCCACGCCCAACCAATTCATATTTTGAGGTCTGTCTTTCAGAGGGCTGTGAACTCCTCACCCTGCTTGCAGCCTCTGCAGGTTTGCTCAGTCAGCTGCTCTCTCTATCATTGTGGCAACAGTACAGTTCATTCCAATCTATCATCTTGGTAAGAATTGCTTCATTTCTTCTTCTTAACAGGGGCTAATAATGGTCCCCTGTTGCACTGATATAAGGGTGAGGATTTCTTACAGGCCACCTAAGCAGGAAAAGGAGGTGGATGAGGTACTCTTCAAGCAGGTGATGAAGCTATCCAAAAGCTATGGGAAGGCACTGATGGGAGATTTTTCAATTTCCCGAGCATCTTCTGGAAGAACAATGCAGCCAAACATAAAATGTCAAGCTGGTTCCTAACTTGTGCAGAGGACAACTTTCTCTTCCAGAAAGTGGAGGATATAACTAGAGGATTGCCTATCTTGAATCTTGTCCTGATCAACAGGGAAGAGCTGGTAGAGGATATGAAGGTGATGGGTAACTTGGGAGGAAGTGATCACGATACAATAGAATCCCAGATCCCGAGACAGGGAATGCATGAGGTAAACAAAATTAGGATGCTATATTTAAAAAAAGTGGATTTCTTCTGACTCAAGGCACTAATAGGCATGGTGGCATGGAAAGGTAGGTCAAAGGATAAAGATACCCAGGAGGGCTTGGAGCTTCTAAGGGGCACAGTATTGGAAGCCCAACAAGGAACTATCTAGACATGATGGAAGCACAAGAAGAATGGCAAGAGACCAATATGGCTGCATGAGCTGCTTCTGAAGTGCCTCAAATGCAAAAGAAAGAATTGGCCAGTCACTAAGGAAGTGTACTAGTAAATAGTAAGAACTTTTAGGGACAAAATTAGGAAGGTAAAGATAAAGAATTAGCTTCAGCTGGCAAAGAAGGTTAAAGACAGAAAGAAGAGGTTCTATAAGTATGTTGGCCAGAAAAAAAGAACCAGGGAAGTTGTTGATCCTCTGTTAACAAGGCAGGGAGAAGAACACCTAACCAAAGATCCAAGGAAGGCAGAGCTAACTCAGTAGCTACTTTGCCTGTCTTCACAAAAAAAATTAAGTAGCAGCCAGATACCTAATAAGGATTATCTGGATAAGGAAGGGAACAAGCTGAGGAAGGAGATAACAAAAGAGACAGTCAGAGAGTTTTTGTTGGATCTGAATGAATTCAAGTCAGCAAGGCTGGATGAACTTCCTCCTAGGATCCTGAAGGAACTGGCAGAAGAGATCTCAGAGCCCATGGCAACAATCTTCATGATTTTCTGAAATCATGAGAGACAGGCAGGAAGTTTCCTTTTTTAAAAAAAGCAAGGAGGAGGACCCAGGGAAAACAAATTGTGTCAAACAAATTATCTCCTTCTTTGACAAAATAATTACTAGGGTGGATGAAAGGAATGGTGTGGATATAGTGTATCAGGGCTCCAGCAAGGCTTTTGACAAGGTCCCACATGACCTTTTCATAAACAGATTGGAGACTGCAGGCTAAATAAAACTACTACTACTACTACTGCACAGATAATTGGCTCAGCAGCCTCAAGCAAAGGGTAAGTATTAATGGTCCATATTAGAATGGTAGGAGGTTTTGAGTGGAGTCCCACAGGGGTCTGTTTTCTGTCTGGTGCTGTTCAATGTGTTTATTGACAATTTGGATGCTGCTGTAGAAAGCTTCTTGAGTACATTTGGAGATGTCACAAAATTGGGAAGGATTGTGAACACATTGGAGGATGTGAGCAGAATTCAGAAGGATCTCAACAGAATAGAAAGTTGGGCTAGAGCTAACAGGATGAATTTCAATGTGGATAAATACATGGTGCAACACCTCAGGAGGAATAACCAAAAATACAAAAGTGGGCAACAAAGATGATCAATGGCTTGGAAGACAAGTCATATGAGGAGAGGCTGAAAGAGTGCGTGTGCATGTTCTGTTTGCAGAAAAGGCACTTAAGAGGGGACATAATTGCTGTCTTCAAATACCTGAAGGGCAGCCATAAAGAAGAAGGAAAGCACCTTTTCTCTCTTGCTACAGAGAGGAGGATGTAGCCCAATTGCCTGAAGTTACAGCATAGTAAATTTAGATTGGCTATCTGGAAAAAAGCCTCTTCACTGTTAGAAAAGTGAGGCAGTGGAATAGACTGCCTAGGAAGCTATGAACTCTCTATCACTGGAGGTGGTCAAGGAAAAGGTTGTGGATGATCTAGCTGTAGCTATACCTATGTTTTACTATGAGTATTATCATTGATTTTTGGCATAGCTATTTGCTCCCAACCTGCCCCCTCCTGATCCCCCTGCCCCCCAGTTTTTCTGTTATGTGTCAGGGTGCTTTGAAGCCTTCCCAGAGGCATTGGGTGTTGGCTATAGCCAAGGCTGGGGACTTCAAATGGGGTATGCCAATTCTCCTGACAGAAGCAAAGCCAGGAGGCTTGCTCCTCCACGCAGGGTCAGACTGATCATCATATTTGGGGTCATGAAGGAATTTTATCCCATGGTCATAGTGGTACGGACTGTGTTTTTGTTTTGTTTTGTTTTTGCCTTCCTCTGTATCAGGGAGTGTGGCCCTCAGACCAGAATCTCTGGAGATTATATTGACAACTTTTTATAGAAGCAGAACATTGGCTGCCATGGTTCCACTTCTTTACCTGTGGCAGGTTAGGGTGTTAGGGTTGTGTTGTGTCAGGGTTGATGGTAGTCTTATATAGAGTTTAGATTATGGATTGTATAGGAAGGTTTAGCTAGGGATGGTCCTGCCTTAGGCAGGGGGTTGGATGAAATGACTTCTGGACGTCCCTTCTAGCCCTACTTCTCTGTGGCTCTATAACGTTTTCTCTTTTTATCTTTCTCTCTATCTTTCTCAAGTTTTGCTGTGCATATGCAGTACTGTGTTTTGGGGATTAGAAAGATCCCAACAGTTTGAAGGAGTTACTAAAATGGAGAAAAAAAGTTATCAAGGGGTTCCTGTCCCTGGGGCAGGGGGCTGGACTTGATGATCTTCTGAGGTCCCTTCCAGCCCTAATGTCTGTGAAATCTGTGTCTGTGAGGAAGAGAGGCAGAAATTGTCTTTGGTTTGTAGAAGGCAAGGCCAGCACAGTGTGTACAGCTGTAAGAAAGAGAAAGAGAAATCAAGATTTGCTAGATGGATTAGTCTGCAGAGAGCAAAGCAATAAGGGGCCGCTGATGAGAACAGATTGTGAAGCTTATAGCCCAGAAAAGGTTATGGTTAAGATCTGTTGAAAGAAAGGAAAGCTGAAAGTTAGGTAAGACCTAAAAAAAGGAAGTGTTAAGATTCTAGAGAGTTGCTAGAGAGAGAGATCTGTTGGAAAAAGTATTGCCATCAGAGTTGAAAGAGAATTGCTAAATCCAGATACCTGTTTAAAAAGTGAGAGATATATGAAGGTGTTTAAGAACAGACTCACAGAGCACAGAAAGGAATTAAGAGTGGGTGCTAAAGACCAGAGCCCAGCCAGAGTTAGTGAAAGCATGGAAAGCCAGGGACTCAGTCTAAAAGATGTGTGAGGCAGAGTCAGTGACTTAGAGTCCAGAAGGAGTTAGATCAGGAAAGAACAGAGGATAAGCCCAGAGGCTTTGAGGGGAGCCAAGTGAAAGAAAGAGAGAAAGATCTGAAAGGGGTCTGCAGGGCCCTAAAAGACTAAGTGATCTGGCAGTTTAGAGAAGGGGCACAGATAATAGATCGCTGTTAGAGCTGCCAGAGCTGGGAGCCTGCAATCTCAACTGGCCCAAGGAGGAGCCAGGAAGGCCAAAAGTGAGAAAGTGTTCCCATAAGGATTAAAGACCATAGCAGGATAGTCGAAAGTTTGGTCCCAAGTATGACCTAAAACTGCCACCCTCCTGAGTGTGGTTAGTGTGATGGAGCTACCTGTAGCAGGGTAGTCTCTGCCAAATGCCACATAATAATCACCCTGGGGTATGGGCAATGGTGAATATAGTGTGTCTTAAAACCCTCACTTCCACCGCCTTGTGGGTTACCCTTAATTGGGAAAAGGCTAGGGGGGGCATACCCCTACAGAAAAAACCTTTAGTAAAGGCCAAAGAAAAAAGAATAAAGGAAAATACAGAAATGAGCTAAGAGGCAGCTGTTATAGAGAGAGAGATGTGGAAAGTGTTTAGAAAGAAAGGAAGAAAAAAAAGAGATTAACAGAGTTTAAATGCTAGAGCAGGTAAGAGTAAAGAGTAAAAATGTAATTTTAAAAATAACTGATTTAAAGCAGGGAAAATATAGAGTTGCTTTAAAAAAAAGTTAGGTCCTGATCTCAGAGTGCCTGAGGTCATGCTGTGGTCTGTTTGGGTTAAATACAACTTCTATCGCTGGTCCAGTAAGGAGTGTTGTATATTTGCTCTCTCTGTGTATTGCAAGGCAGGAAAACTGCTAGAAATAAGTATCTGCAATCTCACTGGTAAAGGGGGTAAGAAATGTTTCGGGTTTTTTTAACCTCCCCTTACTCTTCAGAAATAGTGTAAATCTTTTAGAAAGGAAAGCCCTGGGGTATGGGCAATGGTGAATATAGTGTGTCTTAAAACCCTCACTTCCACCGCCTTGTGGGTTACCCTTAATTGGGAAAAGGCTAGGGGGGGCATACCCCTACAGAAAAAACCTTTAGTAAAGGCCAAAGAAAAAAGAATAAAGGAAAATACAGAAATGAGCTAAGAGGCAGCTGTTATAGAGAGAGAGATGTGGAAAGTGTTTAGAAAGAAAGGAAGAAAAAAAAGAGATTAACAGAGTTTAAATGCTAGAGCAGGTAAGAGTAAAGAGTAAAAATGTAATTTTAAAAATAACTGATTTAAAGCAGGGAAAATATAGAGTTGCTTTAAAAAAAAGTTAGGTCCTGATCTCAGAGTGCCTGAGGTCATGCTGTGGTCTGTTTGGGTTAAATACAACTTCTATCGCTGGTCCAGTAAGGAGTGTTGTATATTTGCTCTCTCTGTGTATTGCAAGGCAGGAAAACTGCTAGAAATAAGTATCTGCAATCTCACTGGTAAAGGGGGTAAGAAATGTTTCGGGTTTTTTTAACCTCCCCTTACTCTTCAGAAATAGTGTAAATCTTTTAGAAAGGAAAGTGTTAACAACTTGTTAAGGCAAAAAGAAAAAGAAAAAAAAAAGAGGTGTATAAAGTCTTGCTCATGATTTGAGCAATTAGCAATTTGTGTAACACCCTCTCCCCTAGATGGGGTTTAAATCTTCATCTCACACTTTCCAACAACATGTTCTAACTACCAGGCCATGGTGTAGACATTGACCAGTCCCTTCACCAGTCTTGCTCTTGAAGCTGGCTTACTTGCATTTAGTATTCACTGAATAGAAAATACAAGGATAGTTTCTGCCCCACTGGGAGTAGGCTAGGGCACAAAATCCCCTTTATTCAAGGGCACCATCCATCTCACGGAGTGACCCAGACGTTGACCTGTTTTCCTCCTCCTCCTGATCCCACTTATCTTTTTCTCTTGGATTCCCACAATGTAAGCTTCAAGAGGAGGTCTGGGTAGTGGCTGGTGCACGGTCTGTGGCCTGGAATCCAGAGATGCAGTTTGAATTCCCTCTGGGTAAGGGAGGATCTGGGTTACCGGCACACTCAATAGAGTCCTAACTGCCAGACCAGGGGTGTCAACCGTACCTCCTGCTCTGGCCTGGATGCAGACTGTGGGGCTCTTTGTGGGTCAGATGCAGCCCAGGGCACAGGGTGGTTCCAGTGGTGGCAGCAGTTTTAGCTTCCACCGAATGCATGTGAAAGCAGTAGCAGCTTCAGGTCTCTCCGTGTGCCACAAACCCCATGCCAGAATTGGAGCTGCTGCTGCTGACACATTTTTCAGGATGGGGCAGCAGTTCTGGATCCACATCAGGCATGGGGCACAGAGCATGGGATATGTAGTGGCAACAGCACTAGGGCCACCAGCTTAGGAACTGGGACAATGGCAACAAACAAAAGGAACAGAGGGTGACAAGGACTGTGTCAACCTGTACTTTGCCCTCCTGCTGCCAATTGCCATGGATTCTGGATTCTGCAGCAGGCCACTCCCCCTCCTACCCATCCCCTACACTTGCTGTTGTCCCATCAGTAGCCTAGTGGGCCAGATACAGTGGCTCCATGGGCCCTATGTTTGTCACCTCATGCTAGACTATTAGGCTAAAAATAGGGCAGGGAGGGGGCAATGCTTTTATTCATCCTATTCATGTTTTTGTATAGGTGATATTTTTTTAGGGGCAGCAGAATCGCTGCTCCACCATGCCCTGTTGGTGCTGCTGTCAGATTGTCCAAGACTGCTTATTTGACATGCTTCCCCTTTTATATCAGAGCCAGCCTCCACAATGGAAGGCCATTCCCCTATCTTCAGTTTGGGGATGGGCTCACTGGCAGATACATGCTGCACCTGGGAAGCATATTCAGAACCAGCATGTCCTTTTTACCAGTAACTGTGGGTCAGCAATTAACCTAATGCACAGAGATCAATACCTGCTACCTACCATTAGGTCTTTGCATTAAAATCTAATATTATACATTTTTGGTCTTTCTTCTTTGAAGAACAGTTGTTGTACATTGCATTTGTTCAATATACCACCTGATAAACTCTGATATAATTTTTCAGATATTTGACATTTCTAGATAAAGAAATAAATAAACGTGCAGAAACAGAAAGCACAGTTGATTGTTAGAAATCAGGTTTTTAAATGGCACTGCATATAAGCCTATGATTTTCCAAAAGGCAAGGCTTTCTTAGGGTGATATCTTTTACTGAGCCAACTACATAGCTGGGATAGTGTTACACAAGGTTTGGAAAGCAAGACATTCAAAATGTGACTGCAAGACATGCAAGGCGTCAGGTGACCTAATGAAGAAAGTCTTGCATTCAAAAGCTTACCTAATTCTATTCTAACTATGAAGTTGGTCCAATAAAAGATATCACCCTAAGAAATTTTTGCCTCTTCCATAATTTCTGGTCTATCATGTGTACAACATCTCTCTAACACTACCACATGATTTTCAAATCATATCACTTCATGATCAGATTGCTTCAGACCTGAGTTCCATATATGGAAAGGACCTCTGTACATCCACCTTTCCAATTCAGCGTTGGGTTCAGCCACTTCCAGAGCACCTGCCAGCTCTGTTCTAAACTCTCCAGGAATCTTAGAAATGTAGCTTTCAGGTTATGAATAGTCAGCAAGCCGTGCAGGGTCCTACTCTGCTTGAGGTCAGAGTTGCTGCTCAAGCACAAGGATTTCGCATGTCTGATTTTGGTTTTCCTCAGAGCTCCCTTCTCCAGGACAAAAGAAGATGACAGGAGATAAGCGGGTCCACTGATCCTAGTCTAACAGCAAGAAATTAAGTGCATAGCTTTCCTCTAGCATAAATTTTACATCAATGTTACCTCAGCTATGAATTACTACTGATTCACAACAGTCTGAGAGGAGAACCAGGCCTCAAACATGAATACTATAACTTCAACAATAGGCTTATAATTTTAAATGTACATTCAGGCACGTATATTTAGATCTCTAATTAAAAATGTGGCCTGATTTTGTAAAAGTGGTAAGCTTCTATAAATGCCATTGGAGTCACTTGGAGATACAAGGGCTTAGCACCTTTGCAAAGCCGGTCCTGTTTTGATATCTACTACTGCATTTAAGAGTCTAACTTTAGGTAGTATATATGAAAATTATGCCAGAATTTATTTTACACTGATAGCTAGTTGTTATATTTCTTACTATGCTTAAAAGTATAAATAAAAATATACAGAGATATACACAAAAGAACACTTTAAAAGTCAAAAGATAACTTTTCAGTGTCCATTTTTGGCTTATACTGTCTTAAGTAAAACCAGCTGAGCCAACTTTCTATTATAGAGGACAAAATAATTGGGATATGTACTACTAAACCACAAGTGTGTTTCAAATGATTATTTCCAGATTTATGTGCTACTCTTGTTTAGATGGATTGCCAATCTTTAGCTGATCAAGCCCTTTGTACAGCCAAAACAAAATACATTTTATGTTGTGTAAATCAATACAAAGTTGTTATATACCATATGTTGCTATATTTACACTGAATATTTCATTTTACCTTACTATCACTATTGGAAATTTCTGATGTTGAGAAGATGCCTGTTGTTTGCCTTACAACATTCACTACATTACAGGCAGAGCCTGTGTGCAGCTATAGCTCCAAGATAATATATATGTTGGACTTCTTCTGTATTCTTGAATGTTTATTTAATTGCTAAGTAGTTATGAAATGGGTAATTTAATGATTTAATTAGAAAACCACATGACTGTCCCCTTTTTCCTCAAACATCACATCTCAGTGATTTTCATACATTGGTTAAACTGGCTCTGAAGACTTTAAATACATCTGCTGGCAAGCCACTATAGTAGACACATGGGGAGAGGGGTGTCAGCTTTTAATTGTAACTGTCTTGCAGAGTGGTGTTGTTTTAATATCCTGTATAGATTTTTATGTAATACACTTACTTGCAGGCAGCCCGAAGCAAGAATCAATTCTGTGAAGGATTCTTCTTTTGTTAAAAGCCAATCTTGTTTTAATGATGCATGAAGAAATATTCGAGCATTGACATTTTTCTGTCAGGTTTCTTTTGAAAAATCAATTAAGATAATACTGCTTTGACCTAGTTATCTAGTTAATGCTTATTAGGAATGTAATATGATTTACTGTCAGCATAATAATTTTTGTATCTTATCCCATTAGCTTGTGCATATTTCAAAGTGTATTACACAATGGTCACTTCTTAAAATGTAATGTAGCAGAATACATTAATTAGATTGACTGGGATCATTAAACAGAAACTCTCTCATTGGTTTCTTGTATCAAATTTGTATATCATCTCTATCAAGATATTTCATTATTTACTTGCTGAAAACTGCATCTGAGTAGAAGTGCTATACTTAAAAACTTTTCTGACTGGGCAGAAACTATTTATCAATTGCAAAGCCTTTGTGTCTAGTTATTTCTCATTTATACACATTAATTAGACCTGATGATCCAACAAAATAATCTTACCAGATAAAAGTCTTTGAAATCTGAGAATTCAGAGAAGAATGCCCACCCATAAGTAAGTGCAATGAAGTATGATTGCAGAAACACTAAAGAATCACTTAAGTTGCTAGACGTTAAAAAAATTTAAATAATTGTTTTACTTATTTCTTGAATTTGTGTTAGTTAGCGTTAATGGAAAGGTCAATAAAGGGGCTGCCTCACTGTAGCATTAGTGAGAAACTATTGATTTCTATCCTTTTAGTGGTCAGTGTTAACCAAGAACCCAACTCTTTTAACCTTGTTAAGCAGTACGGAAATTAAATCTTCCCACCACTTTAATGGCAGCAGCATATCTCTCAGAACAATATTGCAGTTAGACAGTCTTCCATTTTGCAAGGCTTATCAACATTCACAGTATTAATGGTCTGTATGAAATGTATATGAGTAGCAAGGAAGGATGGCAGACTATTTTATAGATCTTAGTGAAAGTGAAATAAAGAAATACGTCAGCAACACAAGAGACAGCAATGATCTCTCACATACCAGGGAAATGCATTTCTTTTACTCCACAGTGATAGCCTTTATTTGTTAGGTAACTTTAAATGCACAGCATTAATGATCTATACATCTGCATTATTGTCATTCTGTGCTTTTCACTTGGCAGGGATACCTCTTGACTATAAGGTTCATGTGATCAAAATCAGAGATGATTTGATTTTCCTGTCTAAAGAGGCACTCAGATACTACAGTGATGAGTGCAATATCTATACATAGACAGAAAACAACAGAATAAATTCACATTTTTAAAATGTCAGTTCCACAGACAACACACATTCTTAAGAAAGAGAAAAATAAATAAATAAATAAAAAGCAGATGGTTTTTAAAGGAAGAGAGCTATTTTAAACTGATTAGGGAAAAGGTAGATTGGAGTATGGTACATTCAGTGAACTTTCAATGTAAAAATAACATGTATAGTATAACACTAAAAAGATTGAAGAATTTTAAGGAAATACAAACCGCAACTCTAAATTTTGTCTTGTATTCATTCTTTGAATTTCATGTTGATTCTCTACCTTCTTTTTTCATTGAATAAGTGTGGCCTAGGCCACTGTGTGACTCTGTATTGCTGCGATACATCATTTCAAATTGGCTACTGTAACATTTGCACTTAACAAAAGCGACCATGTTCTATAGACCAACATGATGAATTTAGGCTTTATAGACTTATCTTCTTTTGGTAACATTTTACAATTAAATACAACAGGAAATTAAGAAGGAAACACTGAGGTTCATATGGGTTTACAAAAGTTGGTCATTTCGCTCTATCTACTTGTTTTAAGTAAGACCTTAAAATCAGAAAGCATTTTCCACATTTCATTGGAATTTCAGCTATTGACAAGCTTTCAATTTGTTCAATATGTGGCATTTATCCACGACCTGCTAGCATTTTACTTTAAATAAGATGGCTATCCTAAAATATTGAATGATGGTTAAAACAGCAGGATAGGTTGAAAATGTCCTTGGTACAAATGGAGTATGTAAAAGGAGTGAAAGAAAAAGAAGTGACTCAGGATACAGAATTTCCACATTGGCATTGTTTATAAGTCACAAAGAAAGCAGGGAAAAGAACATCCTGATACTATCAGTTATTCTTATTTACATGTAAACACTGATATCAAGATTCATTTTTGAGCACGTCACTTTTTGGCTCCTAATTAATTGCAATGACAGCGCCCTGTATGTGTATGCATGTGTGTGGATGTGTGCGTGTTTATGAGAGAGACGCTGTTGTGGACTGAGGTTTTAATTATATTAAATATTAATCATGGATTGAAGTTGGAAACCATAAATTATTGTTTAATGATCAATGATCAAATGCATAATCAAGATAAAGAAAATTAGGATGGCAGACAGCAACATCACAATTTGAATTTTACATTATTAGTCTTCTGCCTAACTAGGCACTTTTCTTGAGTATCTGAACTGTTTTGCCTTTTAACTGTGCTTGCAGTTGCTATAGTGATGGCATAATTTTGTAATGGTCTAAAAATGACACTGGCATAGATACTGACAGATAGGAATTAATTCACTAACAAGTAATTATGTAGCGAAATGTTGACTGCCATGCAGAAGGTGCACTGTGACACATTTACTGTTTTTCAGGGATGGCAGTAACATTAGCGTTGGTCATTAGTGGTAGACATCTCAGTACAGTGTTGGATACAGACTTATATGCAGACCTATTTAGTTACCTGTGTGACAGCCTTGTTCAGGACACCAGAAACAGCTGTCCTAGCCTGTATGAGCCAAAATAATTAGGCCTGTCATCTTCTCGCTCTGATTTCCCCTTCAACCTGCTCCACAAAATGCAAATATTTTGCTTTCATTGTCACATTCACCTTGACATGGATATTGCTTTGGCGCATAACTCGATGAGATGACTCAGAATTTGCATTGTTCATTCTAATAAATTTGCTTCCCCTCTACCGCATGGCAGGACCCATCAGATAAAGTCTCCCAGAGTGTCATCAATCACCATCACTGACAGACGGCTTTTGCCTTCATTTGTTACATACGAGAACATGCTTAATTATTTGTCCTGTAATTAGTTGGGAAAATGTCAGGAAATGTCAACTCTCTGTTCACTCTGGAAGGGCTCTGCTTGAAAGCCACAATGACTGAAGTGTCATTAATGCTGCCTAACAAGACGAGGATCAGCTGGGGAAAAGTGAAAGCTTCTAAAAAAGTAATCATGGCGAGTTAAGGAAAACTGCAAATCAGCACCAATAATAAGATGTGAATCCTATTAGCAAACAGTTATATTTTTCATCTGTTACTCTTCACAATAAAAATATGGGAGAAAAAACCTCAAGAAACAAATACAGTAGGCTCATATATTTTCTGTCACATATTCATCGGCATTTCCTAAGCCAATCATAGCTAATACATTATTGTAGGTAGTATCTAATATTTAATTTTCAGATTTGAGGCACATTTTTACATTCATGCAGCAGTATAATGTACAGTGGATATATGAAGGTAAATATTATTTTACATTAATTGTGTAGTATGAGGTTAATTTAAACTAAAAATTTGTTTTCTGATTTTGAGTTGATAAGAACATCAGTTTTAATTTTAAGAAGTAAAAAAAAAATGAACACAATATACGTAGCCAATATTTACAGTTGCATGCAATAGGCAGTTGGATAGATTTCTTAAAATTGCATGGGCAACTAGAAGAGATCAGCTCTACTTTCTGCGGTGAAATAAAAAGGCACCTTCCCCTATTTCATGGTTAAAATAAAGAGGAAATGTGGCACTGTGTCTGAATAACTACCCTGCTTTTAATTTAGCTATATTTCCAATTAACCAAATAATTGGTTTTAATTTTGACAGTGAACATTTTACAGGATTTCACAGATGAAGATCATAGGAACAATGTAACTGTAACTATTTTTATGTCTATCTGGATGGTCCTGTGTTTTGACATAATATATAGTTTGTAACTGGTAAGGCTGTTTGCAGGTTTTTCATTTGAAATCGTACATTGTATTTTTGAGTGCCTCACCTGCCTTTTTTCTTTTTTACTTTATTGCCAAAGTGCATATTCTTGTGGGAATCCTTTCTTACTTAATTACTTACATTATTTCATCTCTCATTGTGATTAAGCAAATTATTGCTTGGTCTCTTTAGAAAGGATAATTAAGATAGCGTTCTGCTGTTTTACAATTTACTAGTTGTCACAGGTATGGCTAAGCTAATTATCAAATGGTTAAAATTTATTCTGGAAAGAATATTACAAGCATACTGTGGGGGCAAATTGCTTCGAGGGCTAATTCAATTACAGGTGCACAGACCTCTAGTAGGGGCATGATGTTTGATTTCGGAAGGGGAGAGCATGGGAATTTAAGCTGAAGCTTAGCATTATAATGCCCATCTTGTATATTAGGCTTTTTAAAGACAATATGCAATTGCAAGTAATGGTTGCAGAAAAGGCTAGGGAAGGAAAGAGCATTCTAAATCTATTACTGGCATTTTTACTTTTAAAAAATCAAAACAAAACAAATGAATGCAGTACAATAAACTGAGGCTGTGTTATGAAGTATACACATTTTAGGTGCTGTTCATTCCTGATATTCTGATTCCAGTCAGATAAAAATATAGATAAAATTACTGTGACAAGCTGCTCTCTCAGCCCTGAGTGGACTTCCATCTTCATCCTCCAAACCAACTCACAATTCAAAATAATAAGGCACTATTACCAGTTTTCCTGGGAAAACCCCCTCAGGATTGACAGCTTATGAAGACTTAGTAACCCTTTTATCGTATAAGAAAGATGGTCTCTTCAAACAAGGGTGCTACTGTGCTTTCAAAAGTGCAGGGGGTGGTCACTGAAGGAAAGATTTTGAAAATGCACCATAATCAACCAAAAA
>NW_005841842.1:2193463-2203463 GCF_000455745.1 Alligator sinensis | reverse complement strand
GGACCTGAAAGATGACGGCATAAAAAAGATTAATATGCTAATTATTTTTCTCCTTATTTTTTTTCTTCGACATCCATGGTGGGGTATTGTGAAGCGTGTAAATAAGATGACTGTTTTGTCAAGAAATGGCTCTAAGGCACACTATATTCCATTGCAATTTAATTTGTTTATTCAAAACCTCACTCCAGATTTTAACTGTGTTTGCAATAACACTTTATTTTTCACATAATGTTTTCCTTTCACAAATAATTCCTTGAATAAGAAAATCATGTTTTTGTTTATTGAAATAGATTTAATGGTATTATGAATGATGATATACTTAGCTCAGGTCTGTATTTATAAATTCCTGTCAAACTTTTTATTTTCTTCTTCTCTTCAAAGCTTGTACAATTGATCTTAGACAGCCATTTCCCTCATCCCAAAATCTTCTTAATATAAATTAGGTACTATTGTTTAAAAAAAAAATTCTGAAGAAACAGCAAATGACAATGTTCCTCGCATGTTAACCTATTTTTTCAAACACTCCTCAAAAATGAAAAAGAACTTCAGGAAGAAAAACTATACACATTTATGTGTTCATATCTTAAACCCTGAAAACCTTGTATGTTCAAGTCGTTGTACATTTTTCTACTACCCTCTCCCCATTGAATACCATGTGAAGATTTCCCACTCTGTTAATAAGTAGCACAACAGGTAATACAAATGAGAAAATAAAAACTCTTTACGTATGTTAATAAAGACACTTCCAAGTAGATATTCTCCTAAATCACTGTTTTGTTTCATTTTTCTGTCACTTCTCATGAATACTTATAAACTTGAAAGTGAAGCTTATTTTCCTTCATTGTTTCTCTGTATATACACCAAGTTTTGTTATTTGTTATTGTACAGGGTGTTTGTGAAGGCTAGGCCCCAGAAACTGACCTTTTTCCATATGAATGCATCATCAAAGTACATCAGATTATATAAGGTATTAGATGTACTTTGAAAAACCCAACCAGGAAAGTCAAATTTGGTAGTTCCTATAGAAAAAAAGGTAAGCTTTTTGAAAAACAAAGATTTTTCTTTGGATAAAATAGTCTTTCTGAACTAATTAAGAGTATTTCTATACATTGATTCCTTCCTACTGTTTAGGCACTCGAACTATACAATTTTTGTTATGGTGAGTTATTACGTGTACTCCCCTTACACAAAACAGATCATAACAATTTCTTTACTATCGATTCTACAACAAACACTTTCTAGCTGAGAATATTTAGAAGACTAAAGATGGGTAAATGATTTATTTTCAAATGTCAAATTATTGTAAATCTGAAAACTAAAGGAATACATTTTACGAAATATTATTTTACCAGGTCTTTTGGAGACGTCAATAGGGTCAAATACTTTATTCTTGGTTATCCATTTTAAGTACATACATGTCCTCTGCTCTCACTTTCTCTGTTTCCTTCTTTAGCGCTGTCTATCCAACATGAAAGGGGTACACCATGTATCAGAGATAGCAGCTATGTACTGTCAAAGGCCCTGATCCTGCTCACCCTTACAACTTTATTTTCATAAATAGTCTGACTGAAGCTTATTGGATACTGTTTGCATAATGCCTCTGGGACACACAAGTATTTGAACGTTCAGGCTTAAGTGAAGTTAAAATTATATCCATTCATTCATTTTGATTTATACAAATGAAGGCACTAACAAGGCATATATGAATACGGTCATGTGAAACCTATTAGTTTCCATTAGATTACATTTCTGTAAATCTCACAGTGAGAAATACATCTAGGCTACCCCCAGTACAAAGCCCACTGAGTTTCCTCTTAGTGAAAGGTGCTGGTTTATTCCTTCTCCATATGACCCTTTCCTTCCTTCACCATTGTGATGACCTCAAAAGTAAGCAACACTCCATTTTCCAGGGTACTTCTAGCCTGTAGTTATATCTCACATCCCCTTTTTCAGAAAGAGAACCCACAAAGCTGCACCACAGTCTTCCCACTTCTTCCACTGTATCTCATTTCCATTCTGGAGGGGCTGCAGGATGCACTATCCAAGCCCAGTGTCAAGTTCTATTTTGCACATTTCAGATATGCATGGTAACCACAGACATTACAGAGAAATAGGTACGTACTACCTAATTCTGCAAAAAATACCGCACTTGTGTTAGGAGTATAAATGTGAGGAAAAAAACAAACTTTTACTTACTTTTGTCCCTCAACATTTGACTTCTTTAGTGTCTTGTCCTCTTCCATAGGTATACGTATAATATAGGATATATTTTTTATTTTGTTTTAAAGCTTACCTCCAGCAAAAGTAGCAGGAGAATGAGATGTATGTAAATTTCCTATGAGGAAATTCCATCAGAATATAATAAAATAGCAGAGCTAGACTTCCTTAAACTGAGACACTGAGTGGAAGAGAAGGCTAGCAGACCTGCACAAAGATGGATACTGTGACCCTCCCTTAAAATACCTCTGCCCTCTGCTGTACAGAACGTCCTTGCAGAACAAGAATCTAAATTGTGCAAGAGACAAATATCCCCCGAGGGCCCTCCCTTCCCTTAGTGCCATTTTAACATAATTGTGATGATGCCACTGCCAGAGGCCTGCCTAGCTGCAGAAGTTGTATTGTTTTTATTCTAGTTATATACAGCATCTTATGTTTAACATTGCTGTCCCCTTGCAGGTGATTCAAGAGGAGGAGTGAGGGACAATGGACACTCCTCAGTACAGAAGTAGGAAACTGAGCTAAGAAGTGACTAATCATGAAACACACATTGTCCCATCAGAAATCAACACTGAGGCCAGGGTAACAAGGAACATGAAATCAAAGCATATTATTGGGAGAAAACGGCAATTAGTAAAAGGCTTTGCTTTTGATTTTCTGTTATTTCTTTGTCACACTGATATAAAAGGGATTTGAGCAGTGAAGAATAAGCAGCATATACTGAACAACCACAGTTCTCCAGCTTTTTTATTCTGGGAACGGCATCAACTGAGGAGGCCTGGACCATGATGACATGGAACATTTTCCCTTCCAACGGCTGGTCTTTCAGCACTTGATATTTAATATGTTATTTTCTGTGAATCATCAGGAAGTGCTGTATGACATCAACGGGGGTTCACAAACCAGAGTACAAGAATGACAGTTCTCTAAAGTAGAAGATGCTAGTTATCAGAATTTATTTTTATTGTTTTCATAGAACAAGGATCTGTGTGATACGAATCTACTAGAAATGCATCAAAGGAACTGAATAAAAACAGTTTCTTTCTTAGTGTTGGTATGTGTGGGTGCATGTGTATATATTACAAGTGTGCATGTGCTGAAGATAGCAAAGTGAGTTGATTAACCTCCGACATAAAAGAGTAAATACTCATATGTTTGGGTGCCTAGTAAATGTACATGTGTGGACCCCTGTGGGAAAAAGCTCTTGGATTACATGGTACTTCAGAAGGGCTAGGCTTTTCCTTTCCTCCATATTTGATGAGACACGTCTGTTGTATATTCTATTGTTTACTGCACAGAGTAACTTAGGTACCTAATTTCTTTCAAAGGTATTCTGGCTTTTCCTTTTGCTAGCAGTATGGTTTTCTCCTTTGAGTAACTGTGTTGTTTGTTCATCCTTCCGTTTCCTTTGCTGTGCTAAACTTCCCCAGCACTTCACATTTGATAGCAGCTTTTTGGTTACTGCAGTTTACTGTGACTTTCACATAAGTCGTTTGTCAATCCAGTTTCGTATGAATGTTGTCTAGTATATTGCCACTTAAATGATGGAAAAGACATAGTCCTGCAGGGGCCAAATACCCAGAGAACAGTGTCGTAGGGCCTGATTCAAAGCCCAGAGAAGTCAAAGAAAGGCTTTTGGTTCGCTACGGTAGGTTTCAGGTCAAGCTTTAGGGCTAGGTACAGACCTTCAAAAAGCCCAAGCCTGAATCAATCTAAGTTATGCTGTTTTCTGTAAGTAGCATAGTTTCGAATGGTAGGGAACAGAACACACATTTGCCCTTTGGGGAGAGGTGCAAATTTTAAATTAGGTCCCATCATTTTTAAATCAAACTGTGTGCACGAAACTTCTGTTCTGTTATGGGTATAGACTGGTTTTGCGTGCTGAACTTCTGTTATGATCATTTATACCTAGGGGTGTATTTAATTTGCGGTTTCACGTTTTTTGCTGAAACCGTGAAAAACGGCATGTCTGCAGCTACTAGGAAATATTGCATTGGCCATGATTTCCCACAACATCAACTTTAAAAAACAGTGTATTAGTCATATAATATGCTGTTTTAGAATGTCCCCATGCTTACCTCATACAAAGACAATGTGACAATCACTGCAGCCATATATCATATATGATTGAGAGTTACTGTCCGCTAGTGATGTAGACTAAGTGAAGGCACCAGTTAGTAAAGTGAAAATGTTTCAGCACCATCTTTTAAGAAGTGAAATGCAATGCTGCAGTCTGAAGATGAGTGAAAAAAGATTAAAAAAGCAAAATACATTTCAGCTCAGGATCATGTAATGCAGTTCCTTGTAGGAACCTAACATTCACATGGCAGTAAATTGTTTTGTTCATCTTGCAATGTGACTATGGATGGATTGAGAAAAAACAGCATTGATCTCCACTTAGAGCCCGAATCACATATAAAGTGAAAGGCTTCTGCAGAGGCTGAAGGTCAGAACAAAAAAAACCCCAAATGACAATGTCCTCAATGTTTAAAAGAACTACTGAAAGCAGTTTAACAAGAAGAGAAGCTACATTCAAGCTAGTGCAGGCATTCACTGCCGCCAACATACCTTCAG
This sequence comes from Alligator sinensis, assembly GCF_000455745.1. Taxonomy (NCBI): domain Eukaryota; kingdom Metazoa; phylum Chordata; order Crocodylia; family Alligatoridae; genus Alligator; species Alligator sinensis. The sequence continues at coordinate 2,198,672 of NW_005841842.1, read as the reverse complement.
AAAATATTACATGAACTTTGTCAAAGAATGCCAGGTGCCTTTGAAAGGAATTGAGTTTTGGGACTGTGTTTCTAATCAGTTTCCACATCTCTACAACTTGGTGAAACACTACCTTATAATTCCAACCAATTCTGTGGATGCAGAATGTGTGATCTGAGTGCATGGACAAGTCTTCACACCGCAGAGCCAGAGGATGTCAGCTGCAACTACTGGTGGATCCTGCTTGAGACCGCTTAACAACTAAATTGAATTGTATCCGTTAAGGTTGGCATGTAGTATTTTGAAACATTTTTGTACAATGCTACATATAATAATAAATGATGATGTTATAAGTGACAATTCATATTGTATATGCATTCATGTTTCTAATATAGGTAAATTTTGATTTAAATTTAATATTTAGATTGATAATAATATAATCAAGTATATGATATAATTTACTTTCTGCAGAATGTTCTGTTAAAGTATATGGTATATGCTTCTCCACCAATCAGCAGTGAGGAGTGGGGCCTGTGGGATATACCCACAAAATCAGCTCTTCATGTTGTGACCAAGCTGCAAAAATTGCTTTGTATCACCACAAGTTAAGAAGACCCCTACTTATACTGGCAAAAGTGAAATATCTGTACTTTGCCTAATTGGTTAGGACCAACTTTTATGTCTTTGGTAGTCCTTAGCTGAGACATAATGCATCTTCACATCGCGTCTCTTTTCTGACTAAAGATGATTTGCCCTTTGAGAGGGCTACAATATATCATTCAACTTGCCGTGGACATTATTTACATATGCCAGTAAAAAGTGACTGAGCTTGCTGCCCTTTATAAACAACCTCCTGCCTCTCCCAAAACAATTAAGAATCTAAAATTTAAACAGCATTGTTGCTGTGTTCTGCTGAAATATTTAATACTATATGAAATAGCATTTAACACAGCATTTGCATTTTTTAACGCTTATTTCTTTTGTTAAGTCAGCTTGAAAATGTTTTGTGAAGCAACAGTGAAGAAAAATTTGTACTGCAAATAAAAAAAATACCCTGCCCAATTCTTTAGAAATTGTCAGTGAAACTCTTGTAGACGCTACTATATATAGCAAACATATAACTACAGACTTACTTTTCGCCAGAAAGAAGAATGTTTTATCTTCCTTGATGATGAAAGCTTTACTTTTTCTTAAAAAACAAAACGAAACAATCTTTGCAATTTCACATCCTTTATTTATACATTTAAAAATATTTAAAGACTAGAGAGGGAGCACAGACCCTCTCTCAGAGATGAGATGTTTTCAATATATTCACTTCAACAATCATATGAATCATATTATGACTATTCTCCTCAAATTATTCATTATTGTTTCACTCTGTCTAGGATGGAAAATATTTGGCTACATCCCTTCACTGAACTGGAAGAACAGAAGTTTATAGCATATATTTTCACTTTGGGATCTTTGTTAAATAGCTACATGTGAACTGAGCGTTCATTTGCATGGTTCGTTTCTCAGATAATCCTGCGGCTGATCCAACTCCTTTTGAATCCAAGAAAGACTTTCCTTGACTTCAGTGGGAGCACAATTAAGGCCCTTGACAGGTTGTTTTTTGGGGGGTAAGGTTGGGGGAGTGTTTCCTCGTGCTTTTAACTATGACCCTGTGCATTTTTGAAAACTTTTAAATGTAATAACTAATAATGCGTTTCTAATATTTCAGATTTGAGGGTGGCAAATCTTCCCTAATTCTAAAAGGAATTTTTCCTGAAAAAGGCCGATGTGCTCATGCCCAGTGTGTGTGAGCTTAAATCTATGCATTATGTGCAATAATTAGTTTTGGAGAATTGCTCACTGTTGTCTTTGTCATTAGATTTATTCACTGTCAGATAAAACCATTTATTTAGGTATTTCTGTTAAACAAAAATATATTTAAGTTGTTTTACAGATTGTGGAAATATAATTCTTTTAATTTCACTGAGACCAAGGTATAAATCGGGGAGTGGGGAGGGTGTTCTTCATTATTTCTGCCTCTAGTGTATTTAAACAATTCATTTTTATTGATATATACACACATGTTCATAAACATTATACATGCCTATGCACTATACATATAAATACATATATGAAACTATACGTGAAATACTCACAAGACATTCCAATGATTTCTTGATTTGGTATGACGGTTATATCAATAAAAGTGGTACTTATTTCCCCTACTTTGTAGCCAAAACTAAATATGAGTGAAAATGGACTATGCCCATATAATTTAAAATTAGTATTTTAAAAAGAAAGTGCATGCTATAGGAGATGACAATATAAGGGGTATTTTGCTTTTTCCTGGAGAATGAAATAAGGTTCTGAGACTAAATGTTAATCTAAACTTTTTGATTGCTATTTTCAAATTTCAACTGGAGCCTGTACAGTAGCTTTTTAAACTAATTTCATGGCCCTCTTTAAGGAAGCACTTTCTGGCAGTCCATTGATACAATGTTTATTCACTAAAATTCCCGAAGCGTGGCAAGCATGAAAACATGGTATTAGACGTGGAAACTTTAATTTTCATCTCATTAGAAGTACCTGAAGTGAATACTAATTATACAAAATAAAATTAAAAAATGCTTACTTGTCAGAGGCAAATTAAATCAACTAGATTATGCAATGTTCATAAAAGCAGACCTTGTTCAACACATAAAGTTTTAAAGTTTCATTATGTAATAGTTAGATGACACACAATTTCTGAAAGAGATAAATTATATATCTTTATTTTGTGCTTAAGCAACATGCTCCTCTCACAGTATTGGTTAGAGATATCTGTGAAACGTTGTGTTTCTTATGTAAAATAAATCATACACTTTGGTTGCATCTACATGTGACACTAAGTGGCTGCAGCAACGTGCTGTGGCAATGTAACATCCATGGCCAACAACCACGATGCCGTAGCTATGTTGCTGTTGTGATGTGCTCCCTCATTATAGGGTGTCACTACGGTGACATAGTGCCTAAAAATAGCTGTGCACAGTGCACATGGCACAGTACAGGCTGTTACTGTGCCGGCTTTTAGTAGTTCCAAAAGGAAGTACTAAATGACAGTGCAGTAACAATGGTGCCGTAGTGATGTGTGTTTATGCGCCCTGTGCTCGGTAAGCATTGCCTTTTTCTCCAGTGCTCCATCTCTTTATGAACTATTGGTTGTACCTGGAAGCATTGGCGATTCCTCAAAATAAACATCAGGAACTGTTCTTGAAGCCCTTTCTCAAGCAAAGGTATTATCAACTCCAGTGTATATTTTAGCCATGGAAGGACTTCAAGATCAGGTGCAGAATTAACTCAAAATATTTAAATTCTGGTCCTGCAAAGTGGATTCATGTGGGAGCTGAGGGTGTATCAGACTCTCAGTTGGCCTTGTCCTGTACCAACAAACTGGCTCATTACCACTGACTGCAATGGGAGCAGGATTAGGGCCATATTAAGGGCAAAGTGAAAACCAAATGTGAATCCTTACTCACATTAATGCCATCTGTCTTCAATGGGATTATTTCTATGAGAAAGGCAAAAGGAGGCCTTCAGCAGACAAAAAACAACCTTTCTAAAGTAATACTGGAAGTTTGAAGTATACTTTGCCTCTGTTGTTTCCAAGAGTCCACCTGGCTGTAAAATTCTAGTTTGGAAATAATTTAAGTTCTTTTGGTAAACAGTTGCAACAGGAAGCATGTGCGACCCTCTGCTGTCTCTTCCCAGAATGTCGTTCATGGTACACTTTAGATGGCATCCCCTCTAGCACCAAAAATCATTTCCAGTTTTAGGGTGCAGTTTGTTTCACTGCCTATATCCTGTTATAGGAAAGAAAAAAAAAAAGGATCAAAAGTTTAAACAAAAGATTAGCTACAAAGATTATCAAGTACAGGATCTTCTGTTTATTATTTTAAAGAGACTCAGCTAATTTTTCCATTTTTTTTTTTTAAGCAGACAGGCATCACCTACCTTTTCCAGATTAATAATGTAGTTTTGTGTGACATACTTGTTCCTGTCATTTGAAAAGCAGAGTATTTAGATTTTAGCTAAGCTGGTGTTTCAGAAAGGGCCTGTCTCACTTCTGTCTGTCAGACAAATACTCCAACAACTATAGGCATTTATCAAATTATCCTTAAACCTCCAGGTTGGAAACAGCCTTTTTATAAACATGTGGGAAGGCCTGACTTACTAATTCACACACACACACACACACACACACACACATCACTTAATGATAGTTAATATGCTGTCATCTTTTCTGCTCCCTTATAATTGCAAGCCTGGAATTCTGTCTGCATTTAAAATACAGTATATTTTCCTGGCTTTAGTACTCTTCAGGTGGTCTATCAACAGAATTCATAATTTGCCCATCAGCATTATCTAGTGTTTGTGCCTCTTAGATCCGAGACTTATATAGAGCGGTTGCAGATTATGTAATTCTTTAATGATACAAAATTATTTAAATACAAGGTTGATTTTTTTATAAGTTTGTTGCTAACTTAGTGAGAGGCAAATGTTTTTGTCAGTGATATCTTTTAATAGACCAAATGTAGCTGGGAGGGTCATAGACAAGCTTTCAGGTACAATTGTGCCCATCCTCAGATATCTCCTTACCCCGTGCATTTTTCCTGGACCATCATGGCTACCACAATCCCAACACTATTGCTAACATAATTAATTATTGATTTCTGTAGTCTGTGTAGAGTTGCTGGCATAATCTGTTCTACCATTTTACTTGCCATTAAAGCAACTGACAATATGCATCAGTGAATATTTAGTAGTGTGAATTAAAGAAATTATGTATGTATCTGGATCAGATAAACAACTAATTAACTGTCTTTAGCTTATTACACAATGAGTTGACATACAGATGAACATTTGCATACAGAAAATGAGAGTGTAGATCTAAAAAAATATGAGGTTAGAGTTGGCTAAGGCAACTCAACCCCCCTACCCCCCCAAAAAATAATTAAAAAAAACAGTAAAGGATGAAACCCCAGCTGGGGGGGGGGGGTTGTTAGGGGGTCTTTTTAACAGGGAAGGTAGTGATTGCAGAATTCTTCTACATTCTCCCAAGTTTTACAAACCATTATTCTTTTCCAAGGAGTAGGCCAGTGTATCTCTACTCCAAAATGGCCTCCTCTTATCAAATGAAGAGCATGAGTTAGAGGCTCATGAGAGTGAGGTTGGGAGAACTTAGCATCAAAAATGCTTTAAA
>NW_005841842.1:2182776-2193432 GCF_000455745.1 Alligator sinensis | reverse complement strand
AATGTTAAACTAATTTGCCTCCTCCAGGCCAGATCTAGACAAGGGACTGCTCAAGGGCTGGATCCAGACTGCAGGACTCCTGGTAGACCTGATCTGAACCCACTTCCAGGGGTGAGCTAAGCAGTGAAAGAGTGAGCATTGTTAGGAAGTCACAGGGTTTAATGCAGACATTGTTGAACCCCTGCCACAAACATACATCCTCAAAGGGGCTTCATAACTGAGATTTTGGCAGCAAGCCCAGCCCCAACTTTTTTGTTTGTATTCCAAAATACAATTACACAAAATGAATGCAATAGATATAAAAAATAAAAACACCCTGAAAGGTGCAGTTCTCATTTTTAAAAATGCTTTGATTGAGGAAGTGCGCTGCAACTGTAACATAACTATATACTTACTATTTTAACATGCCCAGTGCTAATAAATGGAGAGCAAAAACCTCAGTGTTCAAAATAAAAGTTGCTTCTGTAAGAGTCAACTTGAACAAAAGAACCTGAGAACAGGTGTTAGAACTTGGCATTATTATAATACAATGTAGCTGAATATTCACAGCCATAAATTGTCAGATTATCAATATAAAGTTTTGTTAGTTCAGATGCAGCAGACTTTGCACATCTTTTGCCATATGGTCAATAAATACGTGTGTATTCACCTTCAGTTCTTTTCTGATGGACAGTGAAAAGTTCATTCTAGAAATTTCACAACATAATCTGAATTATTCAGTATTTTTTTAATGATCCACTCAGAGTATATGGAATATATTTACAAATAATGCAATTTGCATGTTTTGTGATTTTTTTTCAGTACATTATTTGACTTTTTCCCTAATCATTTACAATGTTCCAAACATTTCTGTAAAGGATGCCCCCATGGTATTTTATTTCTCATGATATCTTTAACTATATATTGCATTTAATTCATTTTAGTTTGCTAGTGTATTAATATTTTGGTTTTGCAATTAGATTTTGGTTACATTTAGTCTAACACATTTAATTTGCAATCCATTTTGTTGCTATGTTAAAACTATAAGATGACTTTGGTGTGGCCACACCAGTTGTAACATGCATCTCAGTTAATATTGTCTACCCTCTCCCAGTCAATATTGCCATCCCAAATTGGTAGTTCAAACTAAAATAAGCTCCTGGGCCTTAACCCTTCAAACTAAGGCCCTAATGAGACACGCCTTAATCTGTATTTCTTAAAAAAGCCTATACCACTCATTAAAAAAAAAAAAAAATTCTATGCTGTATTTCCAGGGCTCATTTGCCAATAACCCTGTGTTAGCAATAGGGTTAAGCTATGGCCTGAGAATGCACCTTCATTGCAATGTATTCCAATTGCAAGAAGGTTTTTTTGAAGCCATGAAAGTTCTGCCATTGAATCAATAAGATGAAGGTTTGATTCTAAGGCCACAGATTTGCAAAAAACATGTGTGTAAATGCTGAAATTCATGGATTGTGATCAACTCCAAGGTGTAACTGTAGTTAATGGTATGCTGAAGTCTTTGTTGGAGCAGGGCCTATAATTGCAATAAAGTAAAAAAAAAATGAAGCTATCAGAACAAAGTAGCCAGAATTGGTTATACCCCCCAAAATGTGTGTACATAAGCCAAGGTCCAGTGGAATCTACTAAAGGGATGGCCAAAAAAGAACTAAGATAAACCAAAACCCAACAATCTCAAGATATTCCTTATCTTTAGCAGAGGAAGAATTCCTTCCCAACCCAATATTGACATTTAGCCAATGGTCAAAACACTCTGAGAAGCACCTCTCTGTTTGTAGAGTGGTGCATAATACCAGTATAAACCACCTTGGGGGGGAGGAACCCCCCCCTAAAATAAGGATAAAAAATATTGGGAAGACGTTTTTATGTACTATAAGTAAGTACATGTCCTAGTTTAGCGGAGCTATTTACTCCAACGCCAAAAGGTGAGGAAGTAACCAATGGAGTGCTAAGGATCGTTGAAGCTGGCAGGGTTGGAAAAATCCCTTCTCAGAACGTAACCAATTAGAGGCTGGCCACTGAGGCTGACAGCTTTGCTCCTCTCCCTCACAAGATCGGAGGATGAGGTAGAGTTAAGCAATCCAACTTTAGCTTTGTTTGTATCCACTGTGAGGGTTTGCCTGGGACAGCAAAACTGCAGTACGTTTTTGTGAATATAGAGCAACTCATGCACAGTGAAATGAACACAACATTTTGGGATTTTCCTTTCCTTGTCTCACTATGACACATCTTATTTTATGTGCTTCCCTTGAAAAATATGCTTCTCCCTGCAAGCTTCTTCTTGTTGTTTAAAATTATTATTTTTGGCAGTGAAAATTGTCTTTGATATCTTGAAGTCTTTGTTTGCCCTGATATGGCCCAGTTTTATTATTGTTTTCTTCCAGGCTCTCCAAATAAAAAACTTAGTAGCATGTTAAAACCCATATAAACCTAGAAAGTGAACAGTTACAAAATACATGAAATAACAATTAGTGAACAATTTTATCTGCAATTACACAGTTATGTCTTGTTCAGTCATTTCTAAATATTCCCATATCTTTTTCTACTATTTCTCTCAGGTCCAGCAGCACAAAAGATTGCTTTGCTCCATCCTGAGCTTGGGTGCTCACAGCAAGGGCTCAATCACAGGCCATTCTCAGCTGCTCCTAGTCCCCAATAATTAGCCTGCTATGGCAGCTACCTCTTGTGGTTTTGCCTGTGAGAGACATTTGACACAGCAGACATCAGAGGGATTTTTCAGGAGGCTCTTGTGGCGTCCGAATGGCTCTTAATTAACCACTTAGGTATCCTCGTTCACTCTCCTGCTTGGCACTTTCCAAATGGTAGGGGTTGCACTGTGGATCTAAACACCGGGGAAGCATGCTATCAAAAGATCTTGTAAATGAAGGCTTGTGTAAATTATTTTTAATGATTCCCTCCTGGCACATCATTATGTTTGTAGTTACACACAGGCACTTCAGAGATGGCTCATCTTCCGTAAGGTCAGCTGCAGGACCACCATAACTAGCTGCAGTCAGTAAATGGCTTATTAATTAGTGCAGTGATTTTACATTGCTAAGAGCTCTGATGTATGGAGCTAGAATTGTAATTGTGTAGGATCGAAATAATAAGCCATCTCAGGGCTCCTTATGCAAATTGCCATATTATAAAATCATTACCTATCTAAACACTGAGTTTTAATAAGAATTACAATGATGAATTTTATGATAATTGACTCTCAAATTTTAATCTCTTGGATTTTTATCATTTTGGTGGTTAAAGTGTGTTTCTAATTAAATGTTGCTTAAAATGCAAAGGATTGCTTAACAATTCTATTCAGTCCTTCTAGTTCAGATCAGGTTATTCTCTTTGGTCATAGAAAATGGGCCTTCTTAGTAATAGGTATGTGACATTATGTATTACTTGTAGAGTAAGATGTTTAATCATTTTTTTTTTACAATTATGATTTTGATGGCACTATATTGTCAACTGTGAGACAGAGCATAGTGTGTGTCATTGGGTCTGACTTCCATAATATATGTGACTCAAAAAAGTAAAATCTAGAGCAGATTTTGCATGCTTGTGAGATCTTAGGGCATTTTACATGTGCTCTGGGATGTGGTGCTGGGTGCTTTAATCAGCGAGCCACACTAAATAAAAGCACCCACGTATCATGTGTATCAGTGTCCCCGCACTGAAAAAATGGAGGTGGAGCACTTAAAACTAAAGCTCATTGAACGTGTTTTATTCCAAAGCGCCCTGCTTTTTTCAGTGCAGGGACATGCAGGGGTGCTGATGCTGATATATGTGACATTGAAGGCTGCCAGAGTGCATCAATTTCTGTGCTCCAACAGACTTGATTAATCAATTAATGGATTTCCAGCACATCAGAGCAGGCTCCCTGCATATCTATAGGCACCCTTATATAGATGCCTATATAAGGCATCTATATATTATATATATATATATATATTTGTTTAGATATATTTGTTTAGAATTCAAAATAATTGTAACTGAATTCCAACATAGTACATACTATTGATTGTCATTTAAAGTTCATATTTTAATTTCATACTGTTGTCCAACCGTAGTGTTTGATAGGAAATAATAAAAAATGCTAGAATATCAAGATTCATAATTCTATCTGCAGTGGTCAGATTTTATTTTCATGTAGAAGTTATATTTTTCTTAAACCTTTTCTTTTTCCTTTCTCTCTCAACAGAATAGAGAGGCCAAGCACTGAAAAAAATGTGAACTTAACTTTTCTCCAAGTGAAATTGCTCCAGATTCAGAACTTTTACACCTCCATTAGCAGAACTGAAATGAAAAAAATGCCTACATTTTCTGATGCTTGTGCCATACTTTATTAAACAGAAGGTCAAATCTTGTCACTCTTACTTTGTGTTTTAGTCTTTCCACAAGCAAAGTGCCCATTGTCTCCAAGCAGAGTTTGGCTTAGGTAAGGCAAAGCAGAAGTTGAGGATTCCAACTCAACTTCAGCTGAGTTAAGCAGGGGTTGGACTAAACGACTTCCTGAGGTGCCTTCTAGCCTTACTTCTCTATGATTCCTTCCCTGCTGAATGGATAGTTTCTGAGCAGGGAGAACAGCCCCAGAAACTCAGTGTTTGACTCTCAAAAAAATACTGTCTGCTTTTCATTGCATTTAACCATTCTGGCAGATCACAAACAATGGCACCTCTGCCGTGGGCATGTCTACATGTTCATTAATGTGCTTTTGCTACTGCACATTAAATTTAGTACCTCTAATGTGAGGTACTAGATAAATGCACATTAGGCTTTTCTAATGCAGAGTAGTGAAAGTGCATGCTGTTTTAGTAATGCTTGATGTGCAGTAGCCTGTTTTTAATGCACATTAGCAAATTAGCACAGTTTTTTATGTGATACTTTACTGTGGAGTAAAATAGGCAATCGTGCATTAAACCTCATGTGTACATGCACCCAGTATGTGGATATTGTGTGACTAGAGAAAAGTAAGTCTTAGGATAGCTTCCTGGAGCTCTTCCTAGAGACAGCAGAAGGCAATAAAGGTTGGGATCTGGATATGAATCAAAATTATGTTTAAACTAAGGTCAGATTTTAGACTATATCCTAGTCAGGAGCTATGGTTTGACACTAATGACAAGATATATATCCAAGGTAACAGAAATATATATTCAGATGACCTCCTACTGCTTCCATCATACTGAAGGAGGAATTCTCATGAGATTCTAAGTATTCACACTATCTTCTGCAACTTTTTCCCGAAACTCAAAAGAATAGTTGTTGCACAACAATTTGCCAGATGAATTAAAACCTTCGGGGATAGTTAAGGACTGGGAATTGAAAGCCAAACACACATATCACAATCTGAAGACCATTTCAGTTTTTCTCTGATTCTGATTTTTACAGAATATTGGTGTAAGTAGCCTGTCTAGAAAAAAAGGTTTTCAAAATTGTAGTTTAATAGGTCACTGTCAAGTATGATTATCTACAGATCTATACAAGTATTTTATCTAAAATGTTCCATTGACCCCACCATTACTACAGCTCTATCACCAGTAACAGCAACAACAACAACAACAACAAAAGAGGTGGATGAGCTAATGGATTTTTTTTTTTTACCAGAATCGTGTTCATCCTTGCACAGAGTATGTTCATATAACACAAAAGTTAAAATGATGATATCCAGCCACAGCTCCATCTTTCCTTGCATGTTCCTCTTCTACCATAAGGTGAGATGTATGGAAGGTAGTAAAGGCAGGAAATTTCCAGAAGCAGAAGCTATGGAGCCCTTATGACCTCTGTGTCCACTGTGCAATGAGTCACTCTCAGTTCTGAAATGAGTCACACAAGGGAATCAACAATATAAACTTCTATAATAATTGCTAGCATAGAAACAATGTTTTGTAAACTTTTCATTTTCCAAAATACTTATAATGCCAATGAAATAAATGCAAATGAGGTATAATATGTATACCTACAATGCAAACTTTGCACATGCATTAGCTTGTCACAATATAATTGAATTGGACATTTCTCAACCTATATTTAAATGAATCAGTGGCAGACAATGTTTGTACAGATGGGCCAGCATGATTGGGAAGAGGCCAAACAGTAAAAGAATGTTTTATGTTCAGTGCTCATCAATTTGTTGATTTAAGAATAGAGCACATCCATTAGTTGTGTCACTACACTTGTGTTTTACCAGGGAAAAAAGATTACATAACTATAAATGAGACTTTTTTTTAATACATGCCAGTTTTAAAATTCAGTATATGCATGCAGATATTTTGAAAACTGGCAGATGCACAGTCTACTGAAAATAAGGTTGCATGGTTGAAAAAGGGTTAACAAGCACTCCCGCACAGGATGCATACTTTTGTGCTATTTATTTTTCTTGAATTGAATAAGTGTAGCTTTGATCATGTTTCTCTATATAGAAATATATTTCCATTTGTGTGTATACAGTTTTGTATATATGTTTGATCAAAAAAACGGAAGCTCAGTAGGACCAAGCGGTAAGAACTTTATGTGTTACACACACAGGATTTATGTAATTCTCAGTGGCACTGAACTACAAAGTTTCATTGATACTTTTTCCCTGAGTTTGTCTTGAAGTTTATTTTTGAAAAGTCTGCCACAATCTTATATTTTGACAGCTATAAACTATTACTTAGGAAGGGGTAAAAAAAAAGTGTTACCACTTATTTTAAACTAAAATGCATAGAATTGTTTTTACATTTTAATGACTACATTTGGCATGGAAGAGCTATTAAACCAAATCCAGACAACTACCAAACTGTCTTTTCAATGTTTTTGCTACTTGAAGTCCATTTTACATTCATCCAATGATAAAGTCTCTTTACAATCTTTTAAACATTCCTCTGTGTTTTTTGGTATGCTGTGTGCTCTAGAATGCAATCAACATCTGCTAATTTCTGTCCATTAAATGTATTATCATAACACACAAGCATGATGTTTTATTTGTATGGCTGAAATGAGACTTATGACCCATAATCCATCATCTTCCTGTCATATTTTTATATGTTGTCTATTCAATCCCCAGGACAATTTAGAAAGCGTAAAGCAAAAGTCTGTTTAAGTTATTGACCAGCTGCTGAAGTGTCCAGCTGAAGAGGTCATTGTGCTTTCTTTTTGCTGAATCTAGCAGTAGCAGTTCACTCTAAGCCAAGTATAATACAAATTGGATGTCCCCAGAAGCTTGCAGTTGAACTACCATGTCTAAACTTTCTAGCAGGCATTTTTCTGAAAATATCACATTGTAGCAGACTGTGATTAGAAAACACGGGGTTAGTTAAAATTTTGTCAAATAGCCATAAGTATTGGAGTTTGGTTTCTTTTCAGTAAAGACAATTTCTCATGGAATAAATAGGAAAACATATTTGGAATTGTTTCTCTTTTTTAATGAAGGATTGCATTGCTTCCAGTTATATCACCATAGTAGTTAAGGGACTTTACACTATATAGCCTATTTATCTGGGACTCATTACTTGCCTAGAACAAATGTGTTCTAGGTAAAACACCCAGCACACAAGGATAAAGGGTAACTAGATTTTAGCAAATTTTCAGAAAAGTTTCCTTCTCCATTTTCTTTCTGTAGTCCTGAATGGATAAATTAAATATTATTGAGTGCTTGATTTGCCACACAAAAGCAAACTACTTCAGAATTAAGGCTTAAATGCCATCTTTTACTCTTCCGTTTCACAGGATCTCCCTGCTGTGGGTGGTTTAACATTAGGTTGACCATACAGAAATCAGGGACATCTGGGACACTGTCCTCCCTCTCCCCCGTCCAAGAGAGGCAGAGACAGGGCAGCATGGTGCAGTGGGTAGCATGCCATGCCACTCCATGCTGCTCCACCTCCCCACTGGACTGTGCCCCACACACCCGTAATTCCGGGATGCTCATTTTAATTCTCACCAGCCAGCTGGGACTGGCATCTGAAATCTGGGACCATCCTAGTTAGCATCCATATGTGCAACAATACCTAGAAATGGTAGATAAATTGAGGATTTGGGGTTTCAGAACTGAAGTCCCCTAATCCCAAAGGTGAACTTGTTATCTTGTGTTCCCCTTTAGCAGGACTTCAGCCCAGTTAATTGCATTTGAGAGAGAATGTAGCTTCCTAGAGTAGTAGAGGTAGCAGAACATCTCCTCTCTTTATATCCTCCCCTGCTGTCAAACCCTACAAGGTGCACTGTCTGAAATGGCATTGGAAGAAGGAATTATAACTCTTCCAGACATTAACAGGGGAAAAAAGTATTTTGCCATGATTGGGCCAGTGTGTGCTGCTACAGATGACTATATAGAAAGAGGCAAGTACATAGAGGTAGGAACAATATAGAGACAACAGTACTGATTTACATGTGGGAATAACAAATGCATGTTAAAATTAGGAGCTTTTTAAAACCGTAGCACTAAAATTCTATGACCACCTATACATGTACATGTGCATGTGTATGTGTGTGTCTTCACAAAGAAAAATCTTTGATTAAAAATAATTAAACTTGATTTAAAAGGAATACACCTACTCCTTTAAAGACATACAACTGCTGAGCAACTAGCTAGAATGGGTTCTAAAATGGATTTTCTCAAAGTGCTTATCTGCCTGTCTCCTCATAAACACATCGCATTCATCATTCTCACTGACAGATTCCATATGCCTCTGGCTTGTACTGTAACATGGCCCAAGCCCTCAATATCATTACATTATAACACAAAATCTTGAGTCTGTCCTCAGTAACATCATTCATGTATTCATTCATGTTAGCTAGTTGTGCATGCATGCATGACATGATACTTTCCCCTGGGGAAGTTTGACCCTGGTCTCTCTAAGAAGTGGTGTTGTTAAGTAGGAGCTAGCTATATCTACTATCGTGGAGACCTGGGTTCTGTTACCACATTGGCCAAAGAAACCTGCAGAAACCTCTCAGTAACCTCATCTGTGAAATAGAAATACAATATAATTTCTTCTGGAAAAAAAAAGGTAGCTTAAAGGACATTACCAATGTTGCAAAATCAAAGATTTAGAAATTGGAAAACTCCAGAGCTATGGTTGCCCATGAAACTGTACTTGCTTTTGCATTATAGTAGAGCCTTAATATATATGATTATGTACTGTTTTTTTCAATAGCACCTGTGCTTCATGCAATGCCTAAGATGAATGATTCTTAATGAATAGTAGAGATGGGTTGCAAATCAGGCTATTTAACTGAGGAATTTGAATGGCATGTCAGAAATGATATAATCTTTTACCTGGAAATGTTTGAAGCATTACAACCGCACTAGTTAGCAGACTGCAAAACAACTGGATGCTTGAAGTAAAATTTCATTTTTTTAAACATTCACAATTTTAAAATGTTTTGATTCCTAGGAACAAAAGAACAATCCCCAAAACACGTTGCCTGTGTAAAGTGAAAGGGAAGCAAATATTAAGCTTGCAAAGGAATGTTGGTTGTATTCCTGCCTCTAAACACCTTCAAATTCAGGGTCATTTTTAATGACCTTCAACCCCAAAAGAATCTGCCTACATTAAAAAAGAAACACGACCTATGCTGCTGTCGATCTTTCACTACCCATGTGCATACAGAGACCACACCTTCAGAAAAAACTCAACTGCAAAAATATTAGGACTAAAAAATTCTATAAAATCCTGCCAAAACCAAATATTGTTCTCCCACTAGGGAGAGAGTGAGAGATAGGATAAGCCCCGTGACAGGTGTTCGTTTCATCCTTTATTGCCCTACTGAAAGATGCAGAAATATAGCCGTGATGAGGGCAATATAAGAATCAACGTAGGATAGAAAAGGAGAAGTTCCTGAGCTTGACCAGGAGTTTGCCCAGGAACTGGCTGAGGCAGCTTGCTCCAGGACCATGGTTGTCATGGGTGACTTCAATTACCCGGACATCTCGTGGGAGGATTGCTCAGCAAAATCTGAGCGGTTGCAGAGCTTCCTCTCGTGTGTGGATGACCTCTACCTGACTCAAGAAGTCTATGGGCCAACGAGAGGCAAAGCGCTGCTCGACCTGGTACTGGCTACTGGGGATGACCTAGTCGGCGACCTAGTGATCGATGGGAAGCTGGGTGACAGCAACTACGAGCTGATCACCTTCACCATCCGCCGAAAAGCTGGCAAGTCGGTCAGCAATGCGCAAGTCTTTGACTTCAGGAAAGCCGACTTTGACAAGCTCAGGAGGCTTGTCAGTGAGGCCCTAAGGGGCCGTGACCACAGGGAGAGGGGAGTTCAAGAGGAGTGGTTGCTCCTCAAGGGAGCGATCCTCAATGCACAAACTAAGTCTATTCCATCTCGGAGGAAAGGCAAAAAGAGGGCACAGCAGCCCCCCTGGCTCTCCAGGGACCTAGCAGACCTCCTGAGGCTAAAAAGAAAGGCCTACAAAGGATGGAGGATGGGAGTCACCTCCAAGGAGGATTATTCTGCACTGGTCCGGTCCTGTAGGGAGCAGACCAGGAAAGCCAAGGCTGCAACTGAACTCCAGCTAGCTTTGAGCATCAAGGACAATAAGAAGTCCTTTTTCAGATACGTGGGGAGCCGGAGGAAAAGCAGGGGCAACATTGGACCCCCGCTGAACCAGATGGGGCAACTGACAACTGACGCCCAGGAAAAAGCCAACCTATTAAATAGGTACTTTGCGTC
>NW_005841842.1:2145394-2182042 GCF_000455745.1 Alligator sinensis | reverse complement strand
GGTTATTTTGCCCCAAGTGGCACAATTTGCTCCACAACAAAGTGCATGTCCAAGCATGTGCTCTGAGGCAAAAAGCCCCGGCTCAAATTTGCACTGCTTCTATTTGAGCTGCTGCAGGCACAAGTGCTTGCATGTGTGCATGCGCCCACCCACATTAACCTGCCACATGTAGCATGGGCATTCCCCGGGGACAAGTAGCAACAACACAAGGTGTGCCCTTGTTACTTGTCCGTGGGAAAAAAAATGTCTTCACTCATCTGGCTTGCATCCATAGATGCTTCTCAAGCAAATCCCGGGACGTCATTCTCCCCCTGTACTCGGCCTTAGTGAGGCCGCAGCTGGAGTACTGTGTCCAGTTTTGGGCTCCACAATTCAAAAAGGATGTGGAGAAGCTTGAGAGAGTCCAGAGAAGAGCCACGCGCATGATCAGAGGTCAGGGAAGCAGACCCTACGATGACAGGCTGAGAGCCCTGGGGCTCTTTAGCCTGAAAAAGCGCAGGCTTAGGGGTGATCTGATGGCCACCTACAAGTTTATCAGGGGTGACCACCAGCATCTGGGGGAACGTTTGTTCACCAGAGCGCCCCAAGGGATGACGAGGTCGAATGGTCACAAACTACTTCAAGATCGTTTCAGGCTGGACATAAGGAAGAATTTCTTTACTGTCCGAGCCCCCAAGGTCTGGAACAGCCTGCCACCGGAGGTGGTTCAAGCGCCTTCATTGAACACCTTCAAGATGAAACTGGATGCTTATCTTGCTGGGATCCTATGACCCCAGCTGACTTCCTGCCCTTTGGGCGGGGGCCTAGACTTGATGATCTTCCAAGGTCCCTTCCAGCCCTGATGTCTATGAAATCTATGAAGTGAGAACTCGGGCATTACACTGTGAGGTTTTAGGAGCCTATTTTTGCATCTCAAAGAGAAGGCTGCGAGGTGCTTTGATCAGGTTGTATAGGTAAATACACATGAAAAGTTATCTGATAGTTGGATCTATTCAGTCTTGTTGATAAGGGGATATAAAGATCCAATGGCTGGATGCTAAGCTTAGACAATCTTGCAATGTGAGACAGTTACTGAGCTGGTAGTGTAATTAAGCACTGGGACTGCTTCCTGAAGGAGGTGTTGGACTCACCACCGAGTGGAGTCTTTAAAACAAGAAAAATTATCTTTGTAGAATGTTTGTAACCGATGAGTGTAGAGGGTCAACCTGGATGGTCAACGCCGTAGAATAGGATTCCCCTCCGCGTGTTTGTAACAGCAGCAGCTATGCATTAACTCAATGATTATAATAAAATTCCATAGTTCAGGTCTTCAGCCAATCACCTGAAGGAGTCAGGAAAGGTTATGCTTGGGTTTTTTTCTTTCCCTTCCACGGAAACATCATAAAATGGCCAAAGCTGGCAACAGGCTATAGAATAGAGTGGACCAATGCTCTGCTCTAAGGTGATACAGGGAAACTACTTTTTTCAGAGGCCTGGTTAAGCTCACATACTCAAGATCACTGATTGCCAGATTTGAGGTCAGATAGGAATTTCCCCTCAGGCATGATTAGCAGGGATGTTTGTTTTTCCCATTTTCCTCTGCAGCATGGGACATGGTTCACCTGCTGGGAACATCTGGCTATGTCTCATCTAATAAAATTCTTGTCGCTAGAATGGTCTGGGGCATTGTGGCACCTCAGTCTCTCCTGGTCTCTGTCTCTGCCACACAAGAGTGCAGTCCTCAGCAGATTGAGATGCTTTAGTCTAACTCAGCGTGTCTCAGACTTTTGATACGTGAGTCATGCTTTATTTTCAGAGTTAAAATTAGCAGCACACTTCACTCTTACAGTCAAAAAGGAACACGTGCGTGCACGCGCGCGCACACACACACACATAAGACTCACATAGTGGTGCTCAACCTTTTGGCCCCACTGACCAGATGAGCCATGCCAGGTCAGTCAATAGACTAGATCCAGGCCATGGGACCAATCCTGCATGTAGTGCTGGCCCAGATGGGGCCTGATTCAGCCACGCAGAGCTGGTACAGCTGGAGTTTGATCCTGCTATGTGGGATTGGTACAGTCAGGGCTGAGGTCCCCATGCAGGGCACCCATGCAGAGTCTGATCCCTCCACATGGACCAGCATAGCTGGAGCTTGGTTCAGCTGTATGTGCACAGGGACAGGAGCTGTAACCTGGGAACTGGGGGCTCCTGACTCCCTTAGGGTGGAATTTTATTCTTTTCTGGATGCCTCGGTGGCTAGTTTGGTCATCTATAAGGTCACTTAAACCCCGCCGCTTATGCACAAGTTGTCATTATGGATACGTAGATAGCTACATATATACTGAGGCCAAGTGCATGCTTTGTTTGCAAAATGAGAATGAGAGCATGCATGCATCTTTTTCAGCAAACTGCTGAGTGGCTAGGGCATGCACCTGGGAGAGTAGAGGGTGTGGGTTCTAATCTCCTTCCTCAATGGGTTTGACTGAAGGCCTGACTTCCCAGCCCAGCACTTTACCCACCACAGGTCAGCCATGTCTCCACCCTTTTCTAGCATTCCTTTTGAAGTTGTCTCCCTGGGTAGCCAGGAGGAGGAAGTCTGTGCCAGATACCTGGGGCCTGGAGGAAGGAAGCAAACCAGATCCAATTTCCCCAATAACTTCAAGTGAGAGAAGGTAAATGGATTTTTTAACACTTTTACAACCCAGCCAAATCTGAATAGAATTTTA
The DNA here is from genome assembly GCF_000455745.1 of Alligator sinensis. Classification (NCBI taxonomy): domain Eukaryota; kingdom Metazoa; phylum Chordata; order Crocodylia; family Alligatoridae; genus Alligator; species Alligator sinensis. Next base: position 2,179,334 of record NW_005841842.1, on the reverse strand, counting down.
TGGAACAAAGAAAAGGCACTTCTGTAGCCTGAGGGGTTTCTCCCCAGTGAATATCAAATGTCTGCTGGAAAAAGGGGTGTCAAAGCGTCTCAAAAGACGAGAAATGTTCATAAGAGTGTTTTAAAATGGAAAGCATTAGCCAGTTCACCTATAAAAAAACCCACCTTTAATAGTTCTGTTTAATTACAGTTAGGAGGACAGGAATAAAAAATAGACATAAGAAAAATTACTACTTAGCGCTATGCTTTAATGATCCCTTACTCAGAAATGATAAGTTTATTGCTTTCTTCAAAATTTACACAAAAAAAATCTCCCTAGCTTTCAGAATAAATCTGCCAATTTTAAGACCAAACTAGTCTTGCTAACCAAAGTTATATGAGGATTAAAAATAGATTTTACAAGGGAACCTTGGTTGCAAACTTAATTATGCACCAGAGACTCTCTCTCATAATGACTCAATCTTTCCTCATAAAGCAGTCCCTCTAGCCTGACTATTTTTGCTGCAGTTTTCTGAACTCCCTCCAATTTGTCAGTATCTTTCTGGTATGGAGTAGCTCAGAACAGAATACCATATTCCAGGTGCAGCCACATAGGAGCTGTCTCAAAATATGATCCCTCTTTGTATATCATCTAAAATTCATTGGTCTGCTTTTTGCTCTGAAACTCCTTATTTAACCTACACTACAACCCCATACTTAACTTAATGTCCACTACCTTGTAAATCTTTTGCAAATTTCTAGGTGTCTTTTTATTTTCTTTCTCTTTGCATACCTCCCCAGTTTTGACTGATTTGGAGAAAATAACCATGGGTAGCACATTACATTTGCTAATTCTTTTTATATCTGAAAATGCCTTGCATCAAAATGCTGCTTGTTACATGTTCAGATATTCCAAGTGTTCCATTACATGCTTTTTTATCAAGTTATCACTGGCTAGTTTTTATACTTTTCTTCTTCATAATGAAGGGTTTATAAAAGAAGTGGTTGGAAGCTTCGCTAGTTGAGTTGTAATTTTCATCCCCTTTCTAATCAATTATTTCTCTTGCTTCCTGTCTTACAGGAGTCAGCAGATGGAACCATTATATGTAATTTTAAATAGTTCTTTTCCTTAATTTGCCAGTGTTGTTCAGTCTTGGAAGATATTCTATGTTGCTGTTATTTTTGTGCAGTAGTTTCATTTTGAGGGAGCTGTGGCAAGGAGCAAGAGCTTCTTGTATTTGTTGTCCTAACTAGAGTCTAGCCTGGTGTTGTTTCTTAGGAAATATGTATAGGTGGTTTCTTGAGGTTCCTGGAAAAGGGAACATCTTGCAGCCATTTGTCCATTTGTGATGGTCTCTCTATGAGGACTGGTGTACAAAAGAGAAGTTACGCTAAGAAAATACCCAAACTCAATGACCTTTAACAAGAACTTGACCTGCATGTCTCCAAATGGTTTGTCCACACTGTGGTGGCAGCAAGGATATGGCTGAATACAATCTACCTACATCCTGCTCCTTTGCACCTACAAGCATGCTCCAAACCTAGAAATACTTCTGTAGGGCTACTCTGGGTTCATCTCTCTGTGCATGCTCTCAAGCCCTTTGTTTCAATAGTGCCTGAGAACAGACTCACCAGTGAATTTCCAGAATTGCAGCACATCATTCTGTACAAGAGAGGAAAGTACATGGGCAGGGTTTGCATAGCCCCATCCTTCCCAGAATCCACCCCTGTTTGCAGTGTAAACAAGCTAAATGTGCTGCAACTGAGGAGAGGACTATTTTACCATGATCTATTCTTTTTATAGCCCTTCAGTGCTCATGTACTCTTTGGCTGAACTTCCTGTTTCCTCTTCCTCTTATTTTAATTTCCATTACATTTATTTTAACATGAGTTATTCTTATACACAGTATATGTGAAGTAAGTAAATAAATATTTTGTAGAAATCTGTGTGTGTGTGTTTACCTGATAACTGCACTGTTTCCTAGGACTCTGCATTCTTCTTGATTTTTTAATTCTTCCTCCTACTCCATCAAATTATTAATTCCCTCAAATTTTCTTGAAACATTATAGGATCATAGCCAAGTAGGGCTGGAAGAAACCTCATGAGGTCATCTAACCCAGTCCACTGCTTGAGGCAGGGTCATCCCTCACTGAATCATCTGAGACAAGTGTGTCTGTGATCTATGCTTGAAAATTTCCAGAGATGGAGATTCTACAACTTCTCTAAGTAGCCTGTTCCAATGCTTAACCATCCTCATTGTCAAAATGTTCTTCCTAATCACAATCTAACTTTCCTCTGCTGCACCATGAGGCCATTGCTCCTAGTCCTGTCCCCTATGGCCACTGAGAAAAGCCCATCTCCATCTTTGCTATTTTCTCCCCTGAGGTGTTGGAAGACAGTTATCATGTTCCCCCTCAGACTTCTTTCCCCCAAACTAAACAACCTTAGCTCTTTCATCCTTTGTAAGTCATGCTTTCCAGGCCTCTACTGATTACCTCATTATGATGGAGCAGTAGCAAAATTGTAATGAATACTGTACCAGAAAATTCTGTTGAAGGAATTCTGCATAGCCTTTATGTATGGGTGTGTGTAAAAGGGTGAATGGTGAGAGAATGACATAGAGACAGGAAAAGAAGATTTAACTGTTTATGTATGCAACAAGGCACCAAATGCAAGTTACCAGCCAGTAAACTAATTAATGAATGTCTGAAGAATCCCTTCTAAGACTAGGGCACAAAGAAGATAATGAGAAGGAATGCACCCATCCTGCCTGACGGGCAGCAAGGACACTCCAAGGCTGAAATACCAACTTTGACGACCAAACTGACCTTGGGCTGAGATAACCTGAAGATGAATGAAGATCAACCACAAAAACAGAAGCTGGGTATGGAAAACCCCCAAAGCACTGAAACAAAGGATGCCAATCCCTATAAAAGAAAACTTTGAAAATGCCAAGTAGGGTGTCTCTCTCTCTCAACTGCTGTTTCATTGGAGCACAGATACACCTGTTTCACCCTGGTCCAAGCTGTTATCTACAGGAAATTTCTTTCAATAACCACCCTACCTGCTATCTGCATCTTCTCTCAATAAGGTTTGGGCTGGCCACCCAGTGTGATTATTGAACAACTGCTGCTGGTAACTATAGTGTCTGAATGGAAGGGGTTTTTGTGTTTGTGTGTGCCTGTGTCTAAGTTTTGTGCATGATGATTTGCGTGTGTCTATATGAGCGGTGTGTCCAAACCTCTATGTGTAATTTATGCAATCAATAAATGAGGCATTTTGCCTTATCCCCCTTTATAAGGTCGCACTCATGATTTGAGCAATTGGCAATTTAAAGTAACACATGCTTATATCATCCTTTTCCTGGTTTTGTTTTCTACTGTGGGCAAAGTTTTTCTTTTCTCTTTCATTCATTGAATCAGCACCCAAAGACTTCTGCTGTTGGTGTCTTGTGTGTAGTGTCATGACTTTTCCCATAGAGAGGCACAATTCTGAAATGATCACAGTCTGGTCTTCTTTTGTGTTGAGGCAGTTTTGCACAACCATTTTTTAATATTTAGCACCTGCCAAAGCAATCTATGAGTTTTGTACATCCAACTTCTATCACTTGTATTGTAACCTTTTTTTTATATTAAAAATGTTATTTAGTTCATCTTTACACTGGCATATGGGTATGGAAGAACTGATTTAAGATATGTATCCAGCAAAAAATAAAAATAAAAATAATAATTAAAAAAAAATAAGCAGAAGAGGAAAAAAAAACTGCTGTTACCAAAAATGCTATGGTCATTTTTAACTAGCCTACAGATTTAATTATAATAAAAAATAATTTATATAAGTTATTCTGGCTATGCTTAGCAACAAAAAGGATAAAAAGGGAGTTATTTAAATCAGCTCAAAATTATTATAAAATAGGAGTAACTACTCCATTCAGTATATAAATATAAATCACATCACCAAAGACTGTTTTAAGTGCCTTGTCCCATGAGCTTCAGAGAGATTGAAAGATGAAAAGGAAAGGGGGGGACTTGGAGTGAGTCCCTGAAGAGTACTTTTAAGTGCTTTCAGCTTTCCAGGAGCTTTTATATTAAATATCTTACATTAAATTGAGGAAATAGGAATATTTTGTGAGCCCAGGACAAAAGTAAAGCATAAGATTTAAGTGTATTATTTCTTAAATAAGTTTAGAAGGATTTGATTGCTTCTTTTACTCTTGAGTTTTCTCCATATTGTGCAGAGCTCTTTAACTTTATACATCATCCAGGCTGGCTACACTTATTGCAGAGACAACCAAATCACTCACATTAGCACACAAAGTTAATATTATTTTCCCCTTTGTGTATGTAAATGTATCTACAGTGTTGGATACGTAATGAAGAATGAGAAATAGTAAGGCAATTTGTGCTTTCTCTCTCTCTTTTTCTCCTTCTGTCTGTGAGCTCAAATAAGGCTCATACTCACTAGAATGGCATAATATATGATCTCCAGAGATGCTTATTTGAGTTGAGCTACAGTATTTCTTGTAACTGTCCTTCCACCATGTTGACTGTTCTGAGGAAATTTTAAGGAAAAGCAGCACAGCGTAATATATGCATCTTAGGACAGAGTCGGTGCTGCACCAGTTAGACTGAGCACTGAGACCTAATGTGCAATGATAGTACTTGTCCACGGATGAGGAAGTGAAGATGGTTCCTGTTGTTGCTAAAATGATGAATGAGATGCTGAACTATACTCTTTTAAAACATGAAGAAAAAAATTCCACCCAGCCCATAGAACACAGCTGTTCATCTGGGGTCCTGCAAAGGGCTAGCATGTGGTCTATGGGCTCCTACAGCTATCTCCCTACTGCCATGTGGCAGGGGAGGGTCTGATGGGGCAGGTGGGGAGAAATGGGAAGGGGGCAAGCACTCACTACCAACACTGCCTGCATAGTGGAAAGGGGGCTGCTGGCACTGTCCACATGGTGGCAAAGGGGGATCCTACGTTCCCCCTGTGTCTGGGCAATATGTGGTCATGTGCAACCCCAGGCCATGCCAAAGTTAGGCAACCTTGTGTTAGAATGTAACACATTTTTATTTTGTGTACCAATTCGGATAAAAATATTGGAAAATAATGAAAACCTCCAGCTGATCACTTCATCGAAGCGGAGAGTGGAATTGTTAATAATGTTGACATTGAAGTAGTAATCCGTACACAGTCCTTCAGAATGAAAGCTGCTTTGAAATGAATGACTTAATTCTTACCTGTCCTACAGCAATTGTTCAGCCTCAACTAAGCTTTATTTAACACATATTTCACATTTGGGAGATGGTTCTCTACATCTAGAAGGGATCCATGTTTTTTTCTTTTTAATTAAAATGTTGATTATGCAGATTCTGAAGTACCTCACTGGAGGAGGTGGCAAATTCACCTTTTGTGTATAGGTTGTGGAAGGCTTTGTGTGTGCTTATGGCCCATATGTTCTGGGAATACTATATATTTTTGTAGTGTGTTTTGTTTATTTTGGCTGTATATGGGATGATAGATGTCTACATGGAATTATGTTGCAAGGAGGCTGCAACATATGTGTTGTGTGTAGTTTGGGTATATATGCATGCATTTTTCAGGGAAAGCATAGGAGATTTGTGTGTTAAGGATTAAGGGGACACAAGGGAGACTTTTGGAGTGCATTATACATTTAAAACAAAGTAGGAAACATAGTTAACATTGACATAATGCACATATAATGCCAAACAGGAGCATCCCCATGTTGTTAGGCCATAGGAGGACATGGCAGAGTCTCTGGAGCATGCAAGACCCTGTTATAGCCAGGTGGCACAGCACCTGTTTAGGTCAGCTTATAGAGCTGAGTGCTACAAGGCTACTCTTGCTGTGTCCTGGCACTCAACAGCCAAACGGCAAAAGTCTAGCCCAGCTAGGCTCCTACAGTGGCATAAAGGGGTGGCACATAGCTGCTCCCGATTTGACAAAAGGGTAATTGCTCCCCTGCCCGCCTCTCCCACAAAGTTTTGCCCAGAAAACCAAATTCATAGTTACATCTCTTTCTGTATGTCTTTGATGAGTGTATCCAGGACTAGTATAAACAGAAATTGACTTAATATTGATTTTTTATGAAACTTAATCTTGACCTGGAAATCTTCAATCTTCCCATATGTGCTTCTGATTCATGTTGTTGAGCTTCTATTTGCGTCTTGCACAAGACTCTCATACATTGCTGGTGCCACTTGTTTGTCCATGCGCCACCATGTCACTTTTCTTAGTTCATGGTCACATTCTTTTTCCAAATCAATAAATACTAGGTGGAGATTTTTCCTGTTTTCTCTGGGCTTTTTCATTAGGTGTCATACTGCAAAGATCACGTCAATAACTGATTTATGGGGCATGAACACAAATTAATTGCTACCAGTTTTAACCTCTCTTCTCAGTCCCAGTTTGATGATCCTTCCCTATAGTTTCATGGTGTGATTCATGAGTGTTATGCCTCCATAATTATCACAGTCTGGTATGTCTTCATTACTTTTAAAACTAGGCTATCTGGAACCAGACAACCAGATTCATCCACCCAGCCCCACCCATTCAGAGTTAATCTTACTTCTTCCTTAAGGGGCTGAAATCTGAGACAGGGAAGACTTTGTCTTGGTCAGTCCTACCCCATGGCCCCTCATAAAGGCCTTTCCACCACCGCTATGTTTGCTGATACCCAGAAGCTGAATTCTCTTTCTCCCCTGTGCCCAGACAATTGGGAAAAACTCCTTCTCCTACTGAATGCTTACCCAACACTTTCCTATCATCACAGCTCAGACACCTGAAAAAAGCAGAGCCTGTCCTGCCTGGTCCTGTTCCACCCTTCCCTCAGCTCTTTGAGAAGAGAAACAATGAGATGTGCCTGGTAGCAAATAAATGTTCGGACCAAAAGCAGGCCTGAGAGTTGAAGAAGACTCTGACCCAAAAAAACACAGCTGGGATGTACAGAGACCGCAGAGGATGTGTTAGACTCTTCCCGGGATCCCGCACTCTTTCTCCCAAAACTGCCCCACCCTCAAAAGAGAGAACAACATAGCCTGTGGCTTTCTCTTGAGACGTTGCTTGCTCTTAGATGTTTCCTCTGGCAGTGCATTTGGGAGTAGTTATTCCTCTAAGGACAGAAAGTGGTTGAGAACTGCATAACCAAATGGTCCTCTGACCATGAGTTTAGTCTAGTCTCATCCTGAAATGTCATCTAATTTCTACACCCTGAGGATGCAACAAGACTATACTTGCATAGGCTAGATAAGCTAACAAAGAGAACTGTGAGATGCAGTTTATCAGTAGAAATGCAAAACTCTAGAACTCTTGATTCAAAGATCAGAACTTCTATTAGACCAACTAAAACATTGCAAAAAATTTTAAAAAAATCTTTCTTTGCAAACTTTCCGGCACATGCTCTCTTCTTCAGGCCGAGGGGAAATTAAAGATGGTAAAAGTCCCCTTAGGTAGAAAATAAACTTCATTTTGCACAGAGGAAGCTGAAGGTGGATGTATGTTTCTCTGGGTCCATGAGAGTCCCTTTCTGTGAATTGCCTTTTGATGTGTAGATAAGGCAGTCGTATCATGGAACAATCCCCCAATTTATTCCGAGTAATATTCTGGGCTACTCTAGATGACCCATGGCCCTTCCTTTTTTCCTTCCTTCCTTTCTTCTTTACTCTTCTTCTCAGTTTTCTGTCTTCTTCTCAAATCTTTTGCAATGCTGACCTTTTCTTTGGCTTGCTCAACCCAGAGAGCAAAGAGAGCTCTCTTTGAGTTCCTAAAACAGAAGTAGGCAGACAAGGTTCTTTGGGTGAATCTCATATCTTTTAGTAGACCAACTTAAATAGTTGGAAAACAATTATTAAGCAAGCTTTTGGATTCAAAAACCCTTCGTCAGGCTAAGGAAGTTTCTGCAATTGAGCCACCCATCCTAGCCTTCAAACAAGCACCGAACCTCACTAACTTCATCACCAGAAGCAAACTTCCTTAGGCCCAGAACACACTGAATGGATCCAGACCATGGCATGACAAGAAATGCAAAACCTGCCAACACATCTCCAGTATCCCCACAATTACTACACCCCACAACAGAGCCATCAGCATTCCTGGATCTTACAGCTGCACCTCCAGAAATGTGATATACCTCATCCAATGCACCAAATGCCCTGATGGAAAATATGTAGGAGAGACCAAACAACAACTGCGCACCAGAATGAATGCACACTGGAAATCTATCCAAGACAGGAATACCCAATTACCTGTGGGGGCACATTTCTCACAAGAAAACCACTCTCTCTCCAATCTCTCAGTCCTGATCCTCAAAGGAAACTTGCAAAACACTTCCTAGAGACAAGCCTATGAACTCCACTTCATCAACCTCCTGGACACTAAAAATCATGGACTAAATATAGACATTGGATTTATGACACGTTATAACCTGTCTGACATCTGACTCCCCAGGTATCTCTCCACTATTCATCCCCCTTCTCTCCCCCCCTCCCCACCTCCCAGCCTGTCTCTCACCCATTGACTCAGTCTACATTTTCACTGACTACCTGCCTTGTATGCATACCATCCCAGCCTCTTACTTTTCATTCCATCCAGGAAGAGCACACACCAACTGCAGAAACTTCCTTAGCCTGACAAAAGGTTTTTGAACCCAAAAGCTTGCTTAATAATTGTTTTCCAACTATTTAAGTTGGTCTAATAAAAGATACGAGATTCACCCAAAGAACTGTGTCTGCCTATGTCCTTAGACCAACACGGCTACAACCTACACCCCTAAAACAGAAGTAGTGATTTAATTTCACCTTTTTTACAAGAGGTGCACACAAACAAGAGCAACCAGGCAGATTGGCACATCTCCTGGAAGGGAAAGGCACTTTCAGCCATGGCACCAGCTCCAGTGCAGGAGCCACTGTATTTTTTCTCCATGACTGAGGCCAGATTCAATGAAGTTACCTAAGAAGTTATTGCAGTTGCTTACTGATGATCTGAATCATTCTGGCACAGCATCATGCCATTGTAGTTGATGCCTATGCATTCACTAATCACTGGGAGGGGGTATGCTTTTTCAGGCTGGTGTGGCAGGGGTTCATGTTTCAACTCTGGTACCCAGAAGAGCCATGCACCACTGGCCCAATGGTGGAGATCTCAGGTGAGCTGCCTCCATAATGAGCAGCTCGCATGCTGTGCAGCCCCCAGCTGCACCGAAGTTGGATAGCACCGATTTCAAATAAGGGAAGAAAGATAAAAAAGTTTTATTCTCCCCATTTTCCCTATTTCTTCTGCTCCATTATCTGCATCCAGTCCTTTTTGGCCCATTCTCCAAACTACCATAAGTATCAGTCCTCTTTGCTGTAGTACAGGAGGCAGGATAGTTCTTATGTAAAAGTTAATCGTGCTTAGAAGCTTAGCGGTACACTGTTGGCTATATCCACTGAGTTCTTCCTTCCGTCAACCAGCTAGAACAGACCTGATATTCATTACTATTGAATAGCTGATTGATGTAAGTGGGATTGGTTGACAGTTGTCAAGGACTGCTAAGTGGACACAGCCAGCATATATTATGATACTTAGGTTCTTATCAGAAAGAAAGAGTAAAGAAAATGAGAGCTCTTGGACCCCAAGTTCTGTTGAAAGAAGGACAAAAGCCATGCTTTTTCCATGCTTTATTTCTTAGTTGGCTGTTCCATGCATATTCATCATATTTCCCAGTATTTCCAGTGTGTTTATACCACTGTTTTTTACTAGATAAAATGTGACAATTATTCAATATTTTTCTTTAAAAATAATAAAATGCAGTGTCATTAAAAAAAAATGTGGAATATATTTAACTTTGGCTTTTTCACATAAATTCCTTCATTGTTTAATAAGCAAATGAGACTCCTATGTTCTGTGGATTAATATCATATTTGTCAGATTCATGGAATTAACCAGAGAGATTGTTTTATCTGAGAATACATTTTTTTGCTTTGTTTTGTTTTTAAAAGCTGATTATGAAAGGTTGTCTGCTGACTGCCTTCCAGTTCTCAAGCACAGTAGACTGAGAAGAAGCAAGTTTCTCCACATTGCTTTGCCAGTGGCCAAAATTGGTTTACACTAACCCTTTTTCCTTCAAATTTTCCATCAGTGCAACTCCACTGATGGCAGTAATTTTGGGAGCTTCATTATAGACACAGAGCTGGCAGCCCCTGATTCCTTGTACTCTAATCATTTGGACTTTTAGTAGTTTATGAATAGATTAGTACCAAAATGTTGTATGTAGGCAGGTAAGTTGCATGAGGAATATTAAACAGATAAAGAAAAAAACAACTGGAGAAAGTTACTGATTCAAATACCCAATAAGCATAAATCAGACTTAAATGCTTTGCTATCAGTAGGGTGATTATATTATTTTAAAGGAAATCTGGGACACTGCCCTGCCCCCTCTGCCCCTTGCCCCTAACTCAGTGGTGCTGCTGCAGGCAGAGGCAGGCAGGCGGCGGGGTGCAGGTCAGCAGGGAGGCGGAGCCTGCCTGGTGCACTATGCTGCTCTGCCTCCCCACTGGACTGGGCCCCATGTCCCTCCGATTCTGGGACTTTTGTTTCAATTTTCACCAACCGGCTAAGACTAGGACTGTCCGAGTCAAAAAGGGATGTATGGTCACACTAGCTTTCAGGAAACATCTCAAGTGTGGCAAAAATTAAATAAATAATAAATGAAGTGCCATGAGTCATATAACAAGTTGAGGTATTGGATTTGTAAGTCTGTTGTTTAACTTTAGTGTGATGCAGCACAAATACTTAGATAAGCAAGTGAAGAAGATTAGTGTTAGCAAAATGGCTTATCCTCCCACTGTATATGTTCCAAAAAAGATTGATTTTTTTGGTTAATATAATCATCTAGAGCCTACACTACAAACATCTCACTTAAAACATGATGCTTGGTTGGTTAAATGGCTCAGTGCATTATTGTAATACCTTTATATTTATTTCACTGCATATAGATGACAGAAATTCCAATTCTTCAAATGTTATTTAGATTTGGATTAAAAGGACAGCTGTTCTAGCCCAGGATTGTAAATATACACTTTAGGACTGAGAAGTCAAAAGGAAAATGTTATTTACTGAAGTTCAAAAGTTTGATGAACTGGTCATGGAAGATCAAATTAAAAGTCACGGACTATATAGCAAGTTGTCATGATATGGGCCTATACCATGCAGAGCATGTAGGTCTTTTGTGATTTCTTTCAGGGCTTCCAAAAATATGGGGACTGATTTATAATTGCATTACTGCAATTTTTATGCCAGTGCAATTCCATTGTAGTTAATGGAATTATAATGATGCAGCAACTCAACAAATCATGCAGTGGTATAATCTTCATTCGTAGTAAATACTTACAATTTAGGCAGAATGGGTGTCTCAGAACTGTTGGCATTCTTTGTGAACAATAACACCAGTATAGTTAGTTTTAGATTTGATGGACAACTCAAATTCTTTACATTACAAGATGCTGTGAGCAACTAAGTTTTCAAATTATTTCTTTATATTAGATATAGATTGTTCAAACCTCAGTATAGATATACTTGGGATGAGTGAAATTTTGGCAGCAAAAGCCTTTTCAACAACATTTCTGAGTTTCAGGTTTACTAAACTTATTTTCAAAAACAAAAGCAATTTCATGGAAATAGTAAATCAAACCATCTCAGCTGAGAGGCTCGTTATGCAGATGCAAGTGTGAGAGGGTTCCCTAAAAAAAAAAGCCAGTTAAAGAAGCTCTTAAACTCTTGAATTGTTGTCCTGCCTCTGCTACAGGGTTATATAAATGACCCACTGAATTCATAAAGCCCTTTAGAATGATTACATTAAATTGAAAAAATAAGTTATTATTGCTTTTGAAGGACTTTAAGTCTGAGTTACAGTGTCGCTTACTACATATATAAAGATGAAGTTAGTATTATAGTAAAGTATATTGGGTCTTATTCACTGGCTGGTTACACCTGTTTTATACTGTTCTGAAATTACACTAGAATAAAACTGAAGTAACAGAGTGGGAAACTGGGTCCAAAATATATATAACAGTGTACTTGGGAATTTTAATCTCAAATTCAGGAAAATAAAAAGTATTTATCCTATTTTTCTCAATAAGGTTTTCTTTTCATTTCTTTGTATAACGCACAAAACCACACACATATAATAGCGTGAAAAATGAGCTTGGTTATGAGTGTTGTTGCAGACATATTACCTCCAGTTGTGAATTTGCCAGTTCTCTAAATCTAAGCAGGATCAGGACTAGTTGCTTGTTTGATATGAGACAGAGCCAACAATTTGCATGTGCCAGAGCTTTCTTTTTTTTAACTTGATTTAATTGATTGCTAATCAACTCCAGCTAGCTAACACAATTCACATGTGCATATGTGAGCTTGGACATTCCAAGGACTACCCTAACTATGTTTGTAGAGGGTGTCCATATTAGCAGAGAAAAATGTATGATTTAAGTTAATTGACAATCAGGTAACCAGAGTTAAAAACATTCTAGTGCCGCTATATTGTCAGTATGCCACCTAATCGGTAGAGAGCCCTTTTAATTTTCCCAGGAGAGTGGCAGCCTGGTCAGTCCCATCCTCATATAAGTGGCCTACATTGAAAGGGTGACTTAGCAAGTGAGCATTTTTCTGGGGACTCATCCTACTGAACCTAGGATATAACAAAAACCAAAAAACCCACTTACTCTATACTAGATATTGATCCATTAGCAAAGGAGATGGACTCGAAGGATCCTGGCTTATTGCCTCAAGCCAGTGCTGCCTCCCAGCCTCCCATGCCCCTTCTGCTTCTTGTAACCTCACCCGTGAGGGCTCCAATGACTCACTAATACCCAGTTAATCATCAACAATGTGGGTGGTGAGCCTCACTGGCTCTTACAATGTTACAGACCTCTCCATGGAAGACTTGAGCTATGTGCACCCCATTGATCCCACAATCTCTGAGTTCCTATCCTGGAACCTTCAGATCCGGATTTCTCCACCACTATCTGGGCCACCATTTTCCCTCTCCCCTGTACTAGACCACACCTCTGGCAATGGAGAGGACAGGTGCATAGTCACAGAGGAGGATATTTTTCTGATGGAGGAGACTAGAGGTGCCCCTGGTGCCCAGTGTGTCAAGTGGTATTCCTGGATGCAGAGCTGGTCCCTCAGCCCCTCGCCAATTTTGTGGGGGGGATACATGTGATATACATATCACTGCCTCAGGGATATAATCATGTTACTGAATGGCATATCCATTGCTGCTCTGTGGCCAACTTGTCCTCTTTTCCTATCAGTCTTATCCTGCTCCATAGCCTGGTATCTGACCACCTGTATCCTCTCAGCACTGTCTAGCTCTGTGTCCTGTTTCCTGTTCTAGGCTACCTACACCAGCTAGCCCCACATTCTGTAAGGCCTTCTTTATTCCCCTCTTGCCTCTGATCCACTAACTCAATCCCATTCCCTGCAGCTATCCTCCCACCTTATTCATAACTCACTCCTCTCTCTGGGCTCCCCCACAACTGGCTGTCTCCAACAGCCTGGAATATACTTATTTAATCTAACACTCACCTTATCACCATTTGTGACTCCCAAGTGCACTTAAATGTCTGTGCACAGGGTTTGAGCACAAATCAAGGGCCTGGTGGTATTGCAGCAGCACCTGAGGCAAATGGCAAAGTGCTGCTAGGCATGGTCCAGGCCCGTCTACCATTTCTGCCTGCCTGGGGCCCTGAACAGAGCATAGATGCCCCCAGGTGCAACTCTGAATCGCAGAGAGGCACAGCTGTCTTCTACATGCCTGCGGGGATATCTTGAATAAGTACGGAGCATGAGCAGATGCTGTTTGTATTGGGGATACAGCTAAGTTGCAGCAGTATAAGATGCGTAGCTGCATAAGCCGCGATTCCAGAGCAACATGGCTACATGGCATATAGGTGCCCCTCAGATATCTCCAAGGGACGGGGGAGGGAATAAAAATTTGCCTTAAGTGTAGTTTTAGAAGACAACATTTGGCAAAGCAAAACCAAGAGGTTTACTGAGATATTCTTGCAAGTCTTAAAATGGCAGTAAACCAGAGATTACCTGACTTTAAACTATGCCAGTTATCTCAGGCCTTCCAGTTTCTTCAGTCTCCTTTCCTGAAGAAATAGAGGGGATAACAATAAGACAATGGGGAGTTGGACACAATCAACATTTTCCAGTAAAGAGAATAAATAGACTGCAGGGATAAGCTGAACACTATTCAATCACTGGGGGAAAATTGCAAATCCAGAAAAAGACGTACAAAATGCATAGCTGTAACCTTGTTTCTTCTTACTTGGCTTCCCTAAGCTGGAGGGACTTGAAGAATCAGCACTGTGTACAGGGAATTATTGGAGTGTTGCAGAAGTTGGCATCACCATAATATCACAGTTATGCTTTAGAGAAACCTTGCTGGAGATGTGTATTACCAAATCAACTGGCACCTACTGACACCAGGAGAGACCAAGGAACAAGCATATTGAGGAAACAAAGTCCTATTCTGAGATTTAAAATTAGCCTTTCTAAGGAATGACTGAGGCATGTTAGCTGAACAGCACAGCCATTAACCAAGCAGTACCTGTTCTGTTGACGGGTGACATTTTAAAATTCAGAGGCAAAACAGACATGTAAAAAGTTGTGTTTAGTTTTGTTTATTTTTATTGAAGTTGTTGAAGTTAGTGTAGAGACATCTGCTCTTAAAGGAAGTGATGGAGTTGGTGCAAGATGTGCTTTGCACATCAGTATTTTGTCAGAAGTGTCTTGTCAGCAAGAGAGCCGTTAAGAAAATCTTGAATTAATGGCAAATAGTGCTGACTGGAGGACAACATTTCACATTTTACAGCAACTTGTGAAGTTTTGAAATTTCTTGTTCTGCCCCGAAAGACAAACAAAATCTTTCAAATGCTTGTGAGGACAGACTTCCATTTAAACATCTGCTTTCACCTCCAGTCCACCTGTTTCATTCCAGATCATTCAGAATCAGGACCAGCAGAGCATACTTAGGTCTGCCAAACCCAAGTGATTGCCTTCAGCATTAGACTATACTGTCTGAAGATCTCTTTTTCTGAAACAGTTTTCCCTGAAATGAAGGTATCAACAGTTTCTGGGATTCAGCATGGATAAAGGGTAACCAGTAACAAAAACTGTATTAATTACCTGCACAGCCTTATCATATCTAGAATGCTTCACAAACCAAAATAATTATCAAAATAATCCTCAGTGTAAAATTAGTATTATTTCCTCCTTTTACACCTGGGAAGGTAAATGCATAGAATTGAAGATCTACAAAAGATAGCCCGTCTTTTACTGGTAATGTTCTTGTTCCCCTATCTTTCTTATACAAACATTGGCACATGTGACAGGAAAATGCTGAAATCTTCATATGTGCTTTAGGCAGTCCAAAACCTGTGCAGGTGCAAAAGTTAATTCATTTGAATTAATGGAGTTAATGTATTCACATTCTTACACTTGTGTGCATTCCTGTACAAGACTGTATTAAATATATGCACCAATATAGCAATGCTGGCACATTTTTAATAGGTATTCCGTAATTATAGTATATTTGCAATGCAATTCCAGTGTAATTATATTGTGCTTTTTCTTTTCAAAATGTAATAATAATTAAATTCAAATAATCATTACTTTAGCTTTATTCTTAATAGATTTTCTATCAGAATCCTGATACATTAATGTGTTATATTTATACCATGATTATTATTTTGCACTGAACTTCACAGTATATAGGTATAGGAGTAACAACCAGGTATCAAAAAACCTAATCACAGTTTAATCACATGGTATGTACAGTTTAATTGCACCTTATTTATAGAACACTTATTACAAAGTTTGCTCTTTTTTTAGTGTTTGCCCACAATAAAAATACAAATGTAAATAAACTGTGTGCACACCTAGAAAGTGAGCAAAGATTCGGCTGAATATTTACCTCTGACTCAATCAAGTTTCTAAAAGTGAATTAGTGCCAAATAATTGTTAGCTCTTAGGTCAGATCTTGGATTGCAGTCCTATTTTAATATACTAAATCACAAATTTAAGGTAAACTAATCTATACCTCTTTGGTCTGGAAATGAAGCAAAAAAACCCTATTGGTGTTGGCAATACCAGAAATACCATCAGAACACTTTTATTTGTTGTCTTTTAGTATTACAAAGAATTTATGAAGAGTATTTCATCTTCAAAGCACTTTACAGGGATTAAGTAATTGATACTTGTGTTTCAAGTCCCTGCTGAAACCAGGAAAGGCAGAAATGCACATAGATATAAAAATCATGGGAAAAATTAACAATTTGTGTTTGTCAAAAGAGATTCTGGTTTAGTCAGAGTTTTGCTCTGTGCTTCTGATTCCAATCCCGTTCAATTCATGTCCAGCCCTACAGCCAAAATGGAATTCTCAGAGCCATTTAAAAGGGGTATGAAAGCAATGCTTTGATCCCTAAATGCCATTTAAAGTAGAATTTACATTGCAGCAAATAGGCAATATTAGGACATTACTGGTGTCCAACTGCTTGTATTTGCACTATCCAAAATGCAGTGGTGTTTCAAAGGCCACAGCGAGAGGCTTAGGCATGGAATATGCAACGAAGTAGGAAGAAGAAATTAATGAGGAGTTACATGGCATTTAAAAATGAGTTTGCACTAATCTTTCCTAACCTTTGCTCTTTTTGTAAGAGCGGGTCTCAGATGAGTGTTCCCCAATTCAACAGAAATAGAAAAGATTCTGCAATGTTACATTTCTCATTTTTAAATAAAATCTGGGTTGTTATGATTCATTCAAAAATTAGTGTTGTGATATTTTATCTCAACATTATATGACATCATTAAAGACATCTTATATTGTTTTTTGCCTATGGTTAGAAATTATGTCTGCTTAATCAATTCCATTATGCATTCAACCATCCATGACACATCAAAGGCTAATAAGATTTTTTTTAAACTTTGCTTGCTTAAAATGATTTCCCTCCAGATCAAGATGCAGAGCACAAAATATTAATCAGTTTAAATAAATATCAAGACTACCCAAATAATATGAATAATTGGCACAGTACAGTGCCTACTGCCCAGTTCCCAACAGCTGGTCACACTGGCACATGGCACCATCTCAACAGTCTTTGAGATAATGACTTTGGCATCTGCCGATGAGCGTTTGCTACTGCCCACAGAATTTACAACTCACAAGTGGGAAACAGAGGCTCCAACAGAACTTTTTTTTGCAAGGTCTTTGAAATTTATTAATGTAATGCAAACACAAGCCTTCCAACCCATTAAATTGTTGATGTTATGCGAATCCACTCTGGAATTGCAGATCCTCATTAACATTATTTGCATGTTAATCTGCATCTTTTTAATTAGTGATATTATTTATGCACATAATTTTCGCCTACTGGTGCCAAGGCTGAAGCGCATTAATTAATCTACTGAGATGCCAAACTGTTTATTTTCTCCCGTACTTTTATTTGTTTACATGGTGTTTTGGATTCAGGGAAAATAAAAAAGAGCCTGAAGAATAAAAGCAGAAAGACAAGATTAACTAAAAGCTCTTTTTGTTTTCATAATTTAAATTGTAATATTAGCCAAATGTTGTGTTTCTTCCCTCAGAGATCGGTTATTCAGTTACATTACCTTGATGTATTATTAAAATTTATAATGGACTCTGGAGGCTTCTTTTAGTTCTCTCCTTCATTTACAGAATATACTCAATGTTATTTTAATCTTCCTACAACGCTTCCATGCATAGGCAATGATCAGCTCTCCCTTGCGAATCTCCAGTGCTGCTCCACTTTGCACAACTGATAAACATTTAAATAAGCCTTTTCAGAAAAAGAATAGCATACTAAAATTATTAACCCATTAATGGAGTTAGGAACTGCTTGGCAATTCGTCTTTCCTCAAACTAGGTCAATTGCAACATTTATTTGATCAACGAGGTTGAATTAGTCTTATCTCCAAAACAGTGGTTAACAAGCAACATATAGTACATACACAGATTTAGAAAAAAATAGATTGATGTTG
Source organism: Alligator sinensis (assembly GCF_000455745.1). NCBI lineage: Eukaryota > Metazoa > Chordata > Crocodylia > Alligatoridae > Alligator > Alligator sinensis. The sequence goes on along the minus strand of NW_005841842.1, from coordinate 2,161,286 downwards.
GCATTCTTTTCACAGTTCATACATACTTATACACTACATATGCATTCCTCTCCATCTCTCTCTCTCTTGCTCTCTCTCTCAGGTACAACAGCTTTTCTATACCTAAAAATTGGTGCTGCCACTTAATCTGTTAACTCAGATCCTTTATACTTCCATAACATTATAAAGCTCATGTTTCTAACTCTGAAAGAGATTCAGGACACAAAATTTTAGTCTGAGCTGTTTGTATGCTCAGAAAAACTATTACTTGAACAAGACTGAATCTTGACCATCATGGATTTCAAGCCAGCCTGGTACTGGAAAGTCATTTTAGATTTAGAGAGAGAAGGAAGAAACCACTGTGATCTTTCTTTCTTTTTTGCTTGCTTGCTTGACAGTTACTCAAAGCTTTTCAGGGGTTTGAATGTTAGAAGAAATCCCTGAGGAAGTGGATTAGAGGGTAGAGGACAAGTGAGACACTCAAAGGTGCATAATATGTTTTTTTTATGGATATAACTTCCACATATGTGGCATGTGTGTGAGTTTTTGCAGATATATGTGTATGTATATGCGTGTGCATACTTCACATTCAACAGTTTTTCTAAGTCTATATCAACCATGCTGTTGGTCCAATAAAAGACATCATCCACAAAAATCTTTGCCTCTCTATACATATGAATGCATATACACATACATACATACTTATGTATACACATGCAGTGAATATATACACACACACACACACACACATATATATATATGTATGTACTATCATATACTTTTTTCTACACACTGAAATACATATGTGCAGCATCTTTAATTAATTGTTTTAAATTTTTATACATTCACACAGGTATATAGTCTCCTTTGGATTGGCCAACTCAGATGTCACCTGTATGGCTAACTGATTGTGGAAGTAAAGAGGAACTGGTTCATCCCTTTACCACAACCTAGAGCATCCTCAAGGTTGCTCTAGATTACATCCAATTGTATTAGGCTACTAGGGATTCAGAGTAGGGCAATGTAACTAGTTACACTGGCTCAGCAACACCCATGGAGAATCGTCAAGTAGCTAGTTAGCCCAGACTTTCCATTATTTTATACTGCCAGAAGAGTATGAAGCATCTGGATCATAAGGGAGATTCAAGGTCTTTGATCATTATGGCACTCTGTCAGAAGCGTGTGTGTGTGTGTGTGTGTGTGTGTGTGTGTGTGTGTGCGCGCGTGTGCTATCTAAAAATAACAAATATCTACATACACATAGTGGATTCATGATTTTAAAAAGGGAGTGGGCAGCAACTGGCTCTGCAAGGGTACGCAGACCACACCATGGAAGTAGCAGCCGGGGACTTATTTAAGTTCCCAAAGTAGATAAAAATTCCTCATTCCCACCTCTCCATGTTCAACAACATATCCCTTCCTCCCCCCAGTCCATCCTCCCCCACCCACCACTGCCCACCCACTTACACCTCTGGACGCACTCACTGGCTTGGTCACTTCTGTCCCACTCCAGCCACCGCTGCTTCTCTGCCCCTGGCTGACCCTCACCCACAGAGAACTGAGTTGGAGCAGAGTGGGGGTAGCTCTGGAAATCCCCCTACTCCAGCTCAGCTGGGGACAGCAGCAGTGGCAAGTGGAAGAGGGGAGGGAAGGGGAAAGAAGGAAAGGGGACATCCACTGAGCATTGAATAGGTTGGGGGAAATCTTATCTTCTTTGGAGACTTGATAAACTCCTTGACTGCTGCTTCTGCAGCATGGTCCAAAAAATGGGCGTGACCATACACCCTCCTGATCCACCCCTGTATCTCTTTTTGTCTCTTTCTGTCCCTATCTCTGTCTATCTCTCTGATGTTCTTTCTATTAATTAATTAATTTGTTTATTTATGTATAGCCTGGTCCAAAAAAAAGAACTTTGGTGCCTAACCATGACATAGACAAATCCTAAGTCACAAAGTCCAAAATTTCCCTTTAAAATACCCACATTCTGTCACTACCTAACTCTGCAGGTGTCTAGTAGGCCTGTGCGAAGTGGCTAGTATTTACTTCAGATTCGGATTCCACTGATTCGGGGTACAGTGATTCGATTCGGTGACTCAAATCACTGTCCCGAATCAAATCACACAGGCCATCCCCAGCCCACTCTCCTAGCTCCGGCAATGGCTTCCCTGCCCAGTCTAGCTCTCGGCACTTTGAAAAAAAAGCCCCATCTCACCAGGTGTTGCCAGGCAGGGGGGGTGATCCCTGCTGCCCCAATGCCCCATGCTACCCAACACTGCATGGGGGGCTCTGCCATGAGCTCCCCAATCCCCACCCACTGCCCCAACTTCCCCATGGTTGCCTCGCTTACCTGGCCCTTTATGAACCCCCCCCCAAAAACCCTAGACTCACTGGTTCCTGCCCAGCAGGGGGTGATCTCTGCTGCCCCCCACTGTCCCACGCCATATGGGGGGCTCTGCAAAAGCCCTCTGAAGCCCCAAGGTTGCTACAGGAACCAGTGAGTTCAGGGGATTTGTATTTGTTTTTCTTAAAGGGCCAGAGATGGGGTGGGCAGGGCAGCCATGTGGGGGCAGGGGCAGTGGATGCGGTCTAGGGGCTCATGGCAGAGCCCCTCATGCAGTATGGGGCAGTGGGGGGCAGCAGGGATTGCGCCCCTGCCTGGCAGCACCCGGTGAGTAGGGGCTTTTTTCAAAGCACTGAGAACTGGGGCCAGGTGGGGCAGACATGGGCGGGGTGGAGTGGGCGGGGATCAGGGGGACTGGGGAAGCAGGCAGGGGATGGGGCCTGGAAGGGGTCCCTCCATGGTCCCCTGCCCCCTCCTCTATCCCCCCTCCCCATTTACCAGCTCCAAGTCCAGCTTCAGCTCCATGCTGCAGCAACTGGGGACTGCCCGAATCATTGAAGCTCTCTGAATCTTTTCCAAATCAATTCAGAGAGGTTCAATTCAATTCAGACATTTTTATTGATCCCCTGATTTGATTTGGATTTGGAGATTCGGCCACCAAATCGGGCTGAATCTCCTCCGAATCAAATCACCACCCGAAGCTTCGCACAGCCCTAGTGTCTAGCAGCTGGACTGGTTATACAATTTATATTAGATGAAGTTGTATTACATGTTCATGAGATAAAAACACAAATAATGTTTGGCATAGAGACTGGAAACCAAGACTACCTATTACTAGCTAAGTCTTCCAAGCTAAGGCATTTTCCTGCTTGTTTGCTTTCTCTCTGTCCCCTGATTTCCCAGCTGGTGGCCCACCTCCAGCAAGAGGGGTAAAGATGTCCTTACCTGCCCAAGCCAATAACCTTGTGGTTTGGCACTGTCCAGGGGGAGCTGCAGGTAGGGGAATGAATCCCTTAGACTGAGGTAGTCTGAGAATCCATGTCTCCTACTCCTGGCTGAGCTCTAACTACCAAGCTATCACAGAAAAGGCAAGGACCACCCACTTTTTGCTTTAAAATGTGTAAGCCCTTTTGAGTTCTTACACAGATTTCTTTTAAGTACCTACTTTCAGATGCCTTAATTGTAGAACAAAGTGGAGTTCAGACAGTCCTCTGCATTGACCATTTCCTATTGGCTAGGACTAAGGATGTTCCAGGTCAGCATTCAGGCTTTTTTGAATAATCCTTCTGAGGCACCAAACTCTCCCTATGCCCTTGACATATAGTCCTGGTCTTTCAATTCTACCTTATGTCCAGGTACATAGAAGTGATGCATTTTGACTCTTGACTTGGTGATGTCTTCTTTAGATTTGGTCCACTTGTCATGGGCTGCACAAGTTTTGCCAACATATAGTTTCTTAGGTTAACCAAATGATGAGGCAGCTACCTAACAGGGTATAACTAAGGCCAACGTGCCGTATAATTTTACATTATTGCTCTTACTCTCAAGCATGTTGTACAAAATATAAGCTACTTAAAAGGATAATCTGTCATATAGAAGGTATTTCGAGATGTTATATGTCTGCTTAAAAAAAATTATAGACAAATATATGGTATTATATTGAATTATTTGAAAAATAGTATCTTTAAAGTGAAGACTATATTATCATTCATTGACAAAATAGGGCAGTGCTAAGGTTGTACATACAACCACTGCTTGGTTAGTCCCTAACTGGGAACCAGGTTAATTTTAGTGTTTGCTTAATGTATTTTTAAAAGATATTCTAAGGTATCTAGTCACTAAATATATGTATTACATTCAGAAATACACAATACATGTATAATGGTTTATAGTCAGAGAGATAACATACAATTATATTGTGTGTGGTATAAAAAATTGTAAAATTATGATTTAGGATGTTGTATTCAATCAGGAATAGTGATATAAATAAATTCTGCAAATCATTTCAGGCAAATACAAATTGAGCACTTACTCTAAACAGAAAACAACATGAAATTCATTTAGTATTGTTGATGTAAAGCATGTAAAAATTTTTTTCACAGATATTTTAGAGCAATAAAATTAAAAAGTGCAAGTGTGTGCGTGTGCCATTCCACTTTCAAATTCCAGTTCATTTTCAACACAATTGCGGCTTTCAAAATTGTTTAGAACATTAATTAGCATTTTTGGCCATTTCAGATATGGAAACAGAGTAACAAAGATGGCAGGTAACATTTTAGGTACCTGCATTTTAGGTGCCCTTACCTTAATAAAATGAAATCTGGTCCTAAGTGAATGTACTCAATTCAGGGGAGAACCCACATCTCCTAACTCATTGTCTTATGCTTTAAGAATGCTTCCTCTCTGCTTACATATTAATCATGTCTATAAAAAGAGAATGAAATTAGAATCAAATTCCGTATTTAAAATTATTCAAATTAAGGGAATGAATGGGATTGTTACTATTTTTTTCAAATAAAAAGAACACAAAGGTAAATTTGCCATTATTTATTGTTCAATATTGATTAAGGAAATATAAACTCTTTTACATTGCTTATTATTTGCCATCTATTCATTTAAGGCCAAATTTTCAGCCCAGGGGAACACTCACACTGATTACCCACAGAAAGATCTGTATTTATGCCTGCAAACCAGCACTGGCACACACAAATTGGGTAATTGTGCATGCAAATTGGTGGTTAGGCCTACAATAAACTGACCTGCACAAGCAAATATTTAGTTCCGCAGGCTCCACAGGTATGTGCCCTGCCTGCTTCTGAAAATATTGCCCCATTTTACTTTTTTAATATGGTTTTACTTTAATATTTGAAAAAAGAAAAATAATGTGGACAGGAATATTTCTTAAATACTCTTCAATTCATGAAGTTGCACAACAGAGTCAAATATGCTTTTTGCCATTCTAGTCCATAAGGGCAAGCTGCATGGCTGGGCACTGGAATAGAATGATACAAATGATATGAAATAAAACATGGTTCATGTTCTACCTTTAAAAACATATTAACTAATTATGAAGAGCTTCATGCTCATGTTCATTAAGTATGAGCAAAAATTTAATGAGCGGTTTTGCTAGTTTTCCACACTTGAACTTAGAACCCCTTGAATTTCTATTTATCCCCCTCCTGGCATATATCTGCATAGTGAGTGAGAATATATGGAAAAGTTATTTGACTTTGATTCTCATGTATAATGAAAAGCGTATAGTATATATATCTTGTGTGTGTGTATATATATGCATAAATGAGTACGTACATTTAACTTATGTGTATGTATATATAGCTACACACACAGACACACACACGTATATGTGCATGTATATGTATGTATATGTATGTATACATGTGTATGTGTGTATACATGTACGTACATGTGCCTATACATGTGCTAGGGGGTGTGGTGGGCGAACATTTTAGTTAGGGTGGTTCCTGGACAGCTACTCTAATTAAAATGACTTACTGTCACATGTATTAAGTTACTGCACATTTAAAATGGCCATGGAAAACTTTATCTGAATCCTCATTTGATGAGGTTTAGCTAAAGCACCCCCACAGCCATTTTAAAATGTGCAGGGACTTCATGTACATGATGGTGAGGCATTGCTGGTGAATTCTAATTAGAACGTGAAGAAGCACATGTATAGGCAGCTTAAGACTTGGTGTAAAAACATAGCTTTTAACTACCTTGTCGAAATTCTACTCAAAATCAACACAGATTTATAACTATAAGTCCTTTCTCTGATTAAAGTATGCAAATTATGAACTAAAATTAGTCAACTATTCAAAGCAAGTAATGTATTTATTAAATGCAACAATTTTCATGTCCATAAATAAATTGTAATTACCATAAATTTGTTTTCATTTTTTAAAATTTTCTGTATCCCCTTCGACGACTTGCGTAAACATATTTCAGTCTATGATTGCTTGTGGATTCTTACTTGTATAAAATGTATGGATTACCAGCTATGCTTCTACTCTCCAGATAAATTATTGCAACTGGGTGCATCTACACCTGCAATTAATGTGAAACAATACATTTGAGAGTAGTTTGAGCTGGAGTAAACTACTCCTAGGTGCAGCATCTACACATGCACCCAAGATAGCAGCAATCTGAACCAGGGCAGTGCCAGCCTGGACTGGCACTTGTATACAAGCTATGTTGGGACCCAGGAGAATCAGGAACTACTAATGAGCTGATTGTAACCACCTTGTTTGGATGCAAGACTTGGAAAGAAAAATGGGAGTTTGGTAAATAACACATTTCAATAATGTTTTTGCAATTTTTGCCCAGAAACAGGTTTTAATTTTCCTAACAGTTCTAATGAAGTCATTTCTTAGTTCAACATGTTTTGCAAATATTTTTTTCAGTACTCAGGCCTATCTATGAGACTGTAAAATGTATTATACAAAATCTATAGTGCTAACCCATTCCAAACATCAGCCAGACAGCATCAGTCAGGCCTAAAAAACATATTATGACTGGAGTGATTCAGTCCATGAATTTGCAGCTAATACATGTAATCTATTTCCATGCTCTGTCCTCAGATCTCTTCTCACTGGCAATTTGGTCTGTTCAGTGATTATGCTACCATTGGATGGCAAAGAGAGGAAGTCACAGACTTCATTTTAACAGTGCAAAGAGCTGAGTTTAAGTTGAACAGGAATTTCCTCTGTACAATAAACATATTTATTGGAGAGAACAGTTGCTCCCCAGCTCATGTCTTCTGACTTCTGGTAATTTGGCCCTTTGATTATACAGAGTATATACATAATTTCACGAAGGAGCTTCTGATAAATAAGGAAGGTTGGAGTAAGATAGTGCTTAGTCAAGGTTCTCTTCCATTCTTCAAACCTAATTCTATTTTCAAGCAATTAATATTTGTTTCCTTTCTTTTAAGCCAGAGTACTAAAGGGAGCAAATTGTCCTTAGTGTTTTGTCATGAATTTAATAGATAGTACCTGTACTTGTTTTTTTATTACTTTTAAATTCTGTAAATCTTTGTTAAGCTTGTTTAAAGGTATCCCACATTTATTAATTTCTTTAATTTCACTGAGATGCTCTTGCTATGTGATAAATTCCTTGTGATTACATGGTAAGTTAGGGGAAGTATAGGATAGCAGTCACACTTGCACTTTATGTGTTAGTTTACAACCTCTTTAATTATAACGGGTCTCTAAAGTACTTACACAATACTCTTAAATATAGCTGACCCTTTTTATTTAATTTAATTTGCCTGTTAGTGTTTGGAGAGTATCCAGCAAAGCACTTCAGTAAATTCAATAAAGTACATACTATAATTAATATAAAACCCAATAACAATGGTAAACTAGTCTTTCCAGAGTACTACTGTTAGGACATTATCATTTGGCTTTTGGCATAAATATTCTGGTAATTTAAAAATAGCAGTAGGATGGAATAAATGTAAAAATATTATATTTAGCTTGACTCTAAATACAAGTTTTAAATATTGTAGTGCGTATAACCGAATTCTACAAGAATGTTGTATAGTAACTTTGAATCGTTAAAGTTATATTGTGAGTATATGCATTTTGTTATTATAAATTACTGCTTTTCTTCTACTTCAACCACAGGCAATGAATAAATGCATGGTTTTACTTGGGGACCTGTCTTAATGCTTGGTTTTATACTATAAGCAGGTGTGAGAGATGCAATAAATTGTGTGTTTACATATATATTTTTTCTAATAGTTAAATCATTTATGACAACGTATATATAGTAGGGAGAAAAGATAACTTTCATAAACATCCATTGGGTAAACGTGACTGGTTTAAATATATTCTACATTTAAAGCTAATAATTGCAAAAATGGATTTTACTGGAAATCGTGCATTTAACCTTAATTTGAGTTCACCAGTCACTGTGTTTACCTGTAAGAAACAATATTACAATACTCTCTAACACACAAAAAATTTGGCATTCTACTCCATAATCAGTTAATCACCTATCCACCTACAGGAATCTCTAACCTGGAAGAACGAATCCGGATTCAGAACACAAAAATAAACTCCTCACAATCAGCTTGTTTTCAAGATGCTGCCAATGTTATTATGCCATTAATAATGCATTTTTAGTTGTCAAAACTGATCAGCATCGTCGTTCGTTCCTAGATACTGTTTATTATAAATCTCTTCACAACAATACATTATTTTGCAGTGAATAAGAAACAAAACCATTCACTGTCAACTAGAATTAACAGTCAGGAAACTATAGTCTTTTAGATAGGGAAATAGGTAAATTAGCATAAGGAAATCTGTTTTAAAATATCAGCATGTACTTGTTGACATAAGAAAACGAACAATGTGTATTCAGGCACAGAGATTAAAGTTACTTGAAACATTTCCTAATTGTTCTTGTTGGCTAATAAGAAAGTAATGTTTGAGCAATGTCAACTTTTTTAGAATCTCAGTTGGGGTTTGTATCACATGTAAAATAGATATTTTATGAAGAACCCTCACAAGAAATCAAAATTGCTTAAATCACATTTTACTGTTGTAACAATATGTTAATCTTATTCTCAGACCTTTTAGAATCCTATTGTTTACCAGTTACAATAAGAATTCAATTTCCACATTATGTTTATTTATGTCGAATGGAAGGGAGACATTCCATCAGAGAGATCCCCACTGCTAGAACAGATGGGCATCATCTCAGCACTGTTAAACAAGCCTGTGTGCTACATTTTATTTCACACATAAAGCAAAACTAGTAAAATGAGTTCTTTTCCATGTTTTTGACACTTCTGTTGAAAAAAAATCGCTTTTTACCTGGGGAGATGGTTACAAGTCTTCAGAATCAGTTTTGACTTGAGGAATTTTGTACATAAAAACTGAGATTTTGTTGCTTCCAACTCACTGCTGAAGGTCCCTAGGAAAACGTCCTGAAATGCTATTAAGGGAAAATGGTGAAATTCATCAAATCACAAAATGTCATACTTTTGACTGTGAAAAAAAAAAACATATTTCCAGGTCAGAATATGTCTATAGTTTAAAAGTATCCATACATTTCCCGATTAAACAAATGACTGCTCACAACCTCCCAATAATGGGAATGGCAATATTTTGAACTTCTAGGGACTTTTCAGTTGAGTGTTTCAAAAGCTGTTTATGGAGTTGGGAAAATTTCATCCTGACAAATGAGGAAATTAAGTCTCAGAGGCACTGTGGTGTAGAAAGGTTGTGTGACTTGCATAAATCAGCGTCAGCCAGGAACAGAACCTAGGAATCCCTGGCTTCCAGTATTTATCCCTAGCTATTAAATCTTAATGACACGTTAAAAACCTGAGGAGTTGCTGGCATGCTAATGGAGGGCATTTGTACTGGAGGTTTGCACCACAATTCTTATTGAAATAATACAAACTGTCATGTTAATTGACAGCCAATAATACATGGAGTTCTAAAATCAGAAAACCTGAGGGCAGTGGACCTCAACCTTTTCTGGCCCATGGGCAACAATACAGAGCAAGTAACATGCTGCGGGCAACGTCCTACTCTGCTCTCTCTGTCAACCTCAGTTTTAACTTTTTAATTGCCTGTGGCCATGAGCAATGTTGGAAGGTCTCATGGGCAACATGTTGCCTGCAAGCCATGGGTTGGGGACCACTGCTCTAGGGCATTTGCTATAGATCATTTATGCCAATGAAATGCAGCCTCCAAACAACAACTCCCAAACCTCCCTATATCAGGGAGAAACAGTTTTGATCATAACTCTCATAGACCTGTCCATGATAATGACACTGTCTCTCACTGTCCTTAGCACACCTAGGAAAAAAAGAGACCACAAGAACCATACTCTACAGATAGGGACTTCTATCACAGGAAACTGAGCAATTCATTCAGTCCTTTCCTGCCAAACATTTTTTGGGTAACCACACATTATTCAAGCAGCAAAGAAGCAAATATCCATCCTGTCAGCCAGTAAATAGATCCCATCCTCCCTAAACAAGCAGAGGTGATCATGCACAGAATGCACATAAATCAATACCCAGCTCTCCAGTTTAGACATAGCCTTTTCTACTGGCCCCTTAACCCCTTTCTGAGACCTCTCTGCTCAGCAATTTTACTTTTCCTTTTCTGAACCTTCTACCATAATCATCTGGAAAATTCCAGGAGCATATACCTATAGGCCATCAGTAAAACATAATCAGTAAATTTACCTTGTATCCTTCAGAAAGCTGCTTCACCATGTTTTTGCTGACCAAGATCTGCAGATGGAAACTTAAGATCCTGGTCTACAATGAGGTGGTTATGCCCATGCGTGACATATCAAAGCCATCTTAAGCACCTGGAATGGTTCCATCAGCATTGCCTCAGGAAGATCCTTTGCATTAGATGGAAAGGCCAATGCACCAATGCCAGCATCCTTTCTGCAGCTAATAGGACCAGCACTGAGGCAAAGATCATGAACCATCAAATCTGTTGGGCTGGCCATTGTGTGCAGATGGCTGACACTCCTGTCCCGAAGCAAGTCCTCTTCTCACAACTTAATCATGGCAACATGACCCATGGAGGACAGAGGAAGCACTACAGGGACACCCTAAAAGCATACCTTAAGACTGGTAATAGGTCTCAATGAAGCTGTACCAACATCAAGCTACAGCCCACTTTGAAGAGAAGCGTCTTGCTCAGAAGCTGACAAATGGAGGAGGGGGAAGGAAAGTGTACAACATCCTAGCCAACAGTTGTACCTCCCCCCCAAGGCACCACTTGTCATACCTGTGGAAAAACTTGCAGAGCATAGATTAGACTCCTCAGCCACCTTAAAACTCACTAGTACTAGTAATCCGCCACCCCAGCAGACATCATCCTTGTATCGAGGAATAGCTAATAAATAAATGACTAAATAAATAAATCTATATCTTTAGCTATCCTACTAAATCACCTCCTGGGTACGCTACTATATAAAAGCCATGGCAGCTATGTTTCATCTTTGACCGGCAATTTCCTTCCTAGTTTCCCTTCTAGTGTTGTATTATCTCATTTCAAAATGGCAGTGTTAAAAACCATTTTGCTTTAATCAGCCACAGGTAGTTGATGCTCTGACCAGACATCAAAATGCTGAGAGGAAATCCATGAGTAACAAAACCTACACATACAAATAACTTGCCTTTAAATAAGTTCTTGAGAGTTTATTGCCCTATATTCATAAGAATATATGACTGGCACCTTCATGTGCCTGCTGTGAGACAGCACTGATCTCAGGTCAATAAGGTTCCAATCTTTGTAAAATATGTTATTTTAAGCTAGATTTCAAATTGGTTCAGTAAACACTTTGCCTGAGGCACTGTCCCCTCCATGCTTGAAATGATTGTCAAAATACCTCTGGGCTCAGACACAAAGGAAATGCCCCCACAAACTTGTGCCTAGATGACAGGGACTTGGAAGGAACCTCAGTGAAAGCACAAAAGTATTTGATCTATCTAGGTCCCTAAGAAAAACAATGAACAAGGAAACAAATATAGACCCTACTTCCCTCAGTGTACTCCAGTACTCCATCACTGCAGCCAGGGCACCTACAGACATGGGTAACACACAGCATGGATAGTAAGTTGAACTATCCTATGACAGACTAAAAAAGAACAAAGACTTGCATTCGCAGGGGTAGAATGGGACAGCAGCGTGGAGGAGGGGAGGCAAAGGGTGAGGGGAGGCTCTGCACACAGCAGAATGGCATGGAGTTCATGTTGTTTTTCCACTGGTTCAGCCTGGCAGTGTCTTAGAAAGAGGGCACTCTGCCAGAGGTCATATTTAGAGAACAGAGCCTGGAAAACAGGACTTATCCTTCCCAGTTGAATGGCCATCCCTCCAAGTAGGCCATGGAGTAAAGCTTCCCTTTAATCCTAAATCCTCTTGCCTGTACACTGGTAGTCAGGGTACTCTTATAGGAAGGCAGATGTGAGATCAAATCCCTTCTGCCAGGGGAGGGACTTGACTTTGAGCACTTCTGGGGCTGTCCTGTTGGAAAAACAGAGGCACTACCACTTCTTTTTCTGGCTCTGTTTTAAAAGCAGGTTGCTGAAATCACCACATTTTAAGTAGAACCTGATTTGGTAGGCATACAGTAGGCAGTCTCGTCTACCAGGCTGAGTTTCCTCAGGGAGACAGGTGAACAAATAACTAGTTTCTGGATCAGAATCAAGCTTAATCATGACTTGTAAGACAGATGCTGAGCTGCTGGGCCCAGCTGAAGTTAAGTTATTTCTGGGAACATTCCAAGACAAAGATGCAGGCACTTGGAGAATACTAATATCAAATCTGATATGCCTCTGGAATTTAGGCTCTTCTAGGATTAGTCAGCAACTTGGTATGCATTTCCAAGATTGCAATTTCAGACAAAAATAAAGAATGTTGTGTAAATTCCCTCTTAAATGTTTATGCCCTCTTTTGGCTCTGTCCTTAAGTGCCTTATTCCAAAATCTAAATCCTTAAAATCCTGCCACCTAACCCTGGAGAGCTGCCTAACTTCCAGTGGCATCTAAGCTTCTGCCAATAGCACCCCCATGGCATTCAGGTTTCTGCCACTGGGTATGTGCACAGCCACTCAATTCCTAAAGCTTCAGGTTTCTCAAACTACATGTTCCCACACTGATCTTGCCTCTGGGGGCTCATCTGGTAGGAATTTGCAGTGCAGACTCACTAGATCAGGCAGAAAGAGCTACCTCATTTCAACTCAAGAGCTCAGTGGTTAGAACATTCAGCTAAGACAAGAGACTCAGATCCAGTTCTGCACTCTTCTTGATCAGGAACAGAGTCTTAAAATCAGATCACTTTTTTTCCCCCCAAAGGAGTGCTGAAACTACTGGAAAGTAAACCATTCTAGGACAAGTGGCAGTCTCCTGCTGCATTTTTTTCCACATCAGGTAACTAATTTAATATTTACTAGGCCAGAGACTGTAACTGGGACTTTTGGACCTTCTATGGAGACCCATGTTCCAGTCCATTAATGGTTATTTAAGTACTATATAAAAAAAGTTGAACAACTATAATAGCAGAGACTCATGCTAAGTATGCTGTATGGTTCAGTGGTCTGGGAACTGGTTTGAAAGGTGAGAGATCTGGATTCAAGTCCCTGCTCCAGATCAGGAAGAGAGAGTACCTGTCTCCTACATCCCAGCTGAGCACTGTTACCATTGCATTGTTGACTTGGAGAGTATGAAGATATTGCTTCTTTCTAAGTTGTTTTTCACAAAAGGAATGCTCTGACTAAGGCACGTAGGACAAGGTTTCTTGCTGTAAATCCAGAGTTGTAGCTTAACACAGGTATTCGGTCCTCTCACCATGACAAAGCAGTATGGTAAACACCTCCAGAAGATCTTATCCAACTGCTTGGTGCAAGGGTTTTTTATACTCACATTCTGTAGAGAAATGTAGAAACATAATTTGAAGCTTGAAATGTGAAGCCCAAATGATGTACTGGTATTTTGTGTCCAAGAAATGGGTTTCCATATTTGAAGATGATCTGAGCTAATTATAGGATAGTTCAGTGTGACCACACAAGGCTGGCAAAGTATGTGATAGGGCCTGGAATACATTCTGAAAAAAAACAGAGGCATGCATCATTTTCAAGACACATAGGGATAGACTCTTTGAAGCTGCCATGGAGGAAAGTCTGGAGGGTCTCATGCAAAAGTGGCTGTAAACCAGATTCAAAATTCCCAATCTTAGAGCATTATTGCCATAATTTAAAAGCCAAAGGGCAGGACTGAGAGGGAACTGTAAGACCCAATTTGGTAGGATTAAAACAAATGAAGGTATTTTGGCACTGTGCAAATCCCAGTTAAAGAAAGGCCCCATGTGCAACTGAACTGGTACAAAGCAGCCATCCTTTTACTCTTGTCAATTTTTTTCATGAAAATTATAATTGAATGTCTATGGGAAATTTTATGAAAACTGTTATCAGAGCAGATATATTTTCAGCCCATGCAATTTTTTACCTCAATAAAAATAATCTAAAAAATTCTTTAAAATTGTTTGATGAAAATTACCCAGAATTGAAAAAAAATTAATGAAAGCTGTAAAATAGTAGCAATTTTGATTTCTTTAAAGTATTGCTGAGTAGTTAAATTTTGTCTGCCAGATTTAATAGTAGGCTGTTTCACAAGTAATGAAAGTTTTAATGAAGAACTTCCTATTTCCAGCTGGGATTCAATCAACATTTAAGCAAATTCCTGAAACAAAAAGCAAATGAACGCACTGCACTGTCAGCAAGAGATAATCAGCTACAGAAAGTATCACCCCGCCTTTACAACCTTTTGAAAGCTGTTTAGCCCAGCTTTTTGCAGACTACAGTAAACTCTGGTTAATTCACCTCTGGGTAATTCACCACTAAGGTTTCAATCAATGTTGTTGCATTTTCCCCTCTCCCTTGAAATTATCTAGTCACTATCAGATAATTTATTTGTCTTCCTCTTGGAACTAATTATAGTTTCCTATAATTCTCGTTGTCATTTTTTACTGCCAAGCATGCATACAAGACACTGATCTATGATGGCAAAGGGTTAAGGACCAGCTTCTCTCTGTGTGTTTTCTAATTCAGCAAAGAGGGTTCAAGTTTTGAAAGAGAGCTTTGATTTGTACAACAAGAAGACAGTAGCCTGTTGCACCACATTCCGATCTGAGGGCTGTCACTTCTTGCAGCCATCAAGTAACTTCTGAAGAACTAGAAGCCTGTCAAGTACAACTTGCTGTCACAAGGCGAAAAAGAAATGCACCTTTTGATCTGGAAATTCATCTTGGACCTGGAACATGGGCTTGGTGATGACAATTCCCTCTCTCTTCCTAAGCATATAATGTTTTCCTTGTATGATTACATGGACCTTGTATCTGTATCAATCAAAGTGAAGCCACCCATACTACTGAAGTATATAACAAATCCCAGCTGGCTTTCAAGTTAAATAGAATGTGAGGAAGGTAAGTGTTTCTGACCAGAAAGTAATCTCTGTAACTAAAGTCTACAGTAAGAATCTATAAATCTGAGAAGGGGGGTTGCTTGGAGTTCATTTTGTACACGCATTGTAATTCTTGGACTAAAAATAACTGAACAAAATGGTTGAAAGGGGATGATGGAAAAGAGAAACAGTGAGCATTTCAATAAGGTAGACAGTGTTTTTCATCCTTCATGCACCTATTACAGTACAACTGAGATTAGAAAGGAAGCAAGTAGATGGAGCTACTCCTCGCTTAACGTCATAGTTATGTTCCTGAAACATGTGACTTTAAGTGAAATGATGTTAAGCAAATCCAATTTCCCAGTAAGAATTAATGTAATGAGGGGGAGGCAGTTAGGTTCCAGGGATTTTTTTTGCTAGTAGGATTCACAGAGTTGCTGATGACAGAAAAATACTAAGACGTGTAAGACTTAGAAATGCTGGGTTCCATTCCTGGGTTTGGTGGGGAATGTGCTACAGTGGGCACCTATTCTTCTTCCTATTCCTCCCTACTACCACCTCCACTACCAACCCCTTTTGCCAATTTCCTCTAGCCTATTCTTGTACTAATCCAG
>NW_005841842.1:2124353-2145384 GCF_000455745.1 Alligator sinensis | reverse complement strand
TCTGGATCCTTGTCCCTGCCCATTTCCTCAGCTAAACACTTTCCCCTCAAGCTTCTAATTCCAGCATCAGTTTTATTGCCCAGCAAGACCTAGTCTCCACCCTCAGCTGCCCCATCTCCACCAGTCTGAGTTCCAAGTTCCTTACCCCATTATAAGTACTAGTCTCCAAACAACCCCAGTTCTTGCCTTGAGGGTCATCATCTGATCTGCCTCTTACCCCTTAACCTCTAAGTATATCTCAGATAGTTCAAATTTAACTTCTAGTACTAGTCTCCAACCCAGGCAATTTCGTATCCCCAGCTTCAACATTTCTATTCATGTCCAATTTCTTTTCCAGCTAGTTCCATATTTATCCCCCGCCCCCAGCCACACATTGGATTGAACTCTCTGTCCCTCTCCTCCAGCTTCTTTCCCTGCCCTCTCAGAGATCAACTGCCCCATTCTCTGACCTAGCTGGTCTCCCTCTCATGGCTCCTCATTTGATCTTAGACTCTTCCCCAAACATTGGCTCCCAGCTGCCTCAGACAATTTTCTCTCATCAGCCCAAATACCCAGTTTCTTTACTCAGCCAGTCCCAGGTAGTCCTTAAGCCTAGGAACCTTGTCCAATCTTCTTCCTCCTCCAGCTCTCAGTCTCTGTTTCCATTTTCCTCCTATCTCACCTCCAGGGCCACTCTCTGGGAACATCTATGTGAGACATTTACTGCAGTGTTAACTAATTAGCTCTGCAGTAAACATCATGGGGTCTACACGTGCAGGGCTATTAGACTGGACTAAACTAATAAACACTTTGAATAGTGTTTAAATACAAGTACTACCCTGCTGCAGAGTGTTTTACTACACAGCACCACATGGGTAGATGCTGACATGACTGGCTGGGGCACAGGGCTAGCCCTGCACTGGAGCACCCCTGTGCCCCAGCCAGCCCCTCCACAGCATGTTGTGTCAGGTTGGAGCAGCTCTACATTAGCAGACTGACCCCCTGGATCCCCTGCCAGTCAAAGCTGCTCTGACCCGGTTCAATGTGCTGCAGTCCCGGCCACACATGCAAATGGCACACCTGGAGCAATAGACTCTGGTGTGATAATAAGCACCGGAGTTTATTGCTCCGCATTGATATACACATGTACACATACTTGTGTCTCCTTCCTGCTATGTTCCTTTTCCTAAACTCTCTCTTTCCCTTTCAAGTCCAGAAAAGAGAAAGGAAAAAGGCAGATTTCTGGTATGAACTGTTAAAGTTTCATAAAATTATTAACAACTGAAATACGATCTTAAAATGTGAGGTGTCAGACATATTTAATAAGAGATGGTGTGCTCTTACATTTAATACAAAGAGAAATGAGCTTGCTCTCCCTTTGCTGAACTTAAATACATACAAAGATGCACGTGAATAGAATAGTTGTGCTATACATGTAGTAGAAACAAACTGCTTCCACATGTATTGTGGAATTCAGTAGTCACAAGAAAATATGCCACTTGTAATATGGGGCACTTTAAATCTTCACTAAGAGTAATAATTTTGAGTTAATATTTGAGCAGTGACATGAAACTGGGTTTTAACATTACATTTTTTGGTCTTAGTCATTCTCATCTTGAACATTTATATTGCAGTATTTTACTGTGTTTAACCATATTTATAATAGATGGATGAGATACAAATGGTTAAAGGTAGCAGAGAGAGGGATACACATTTAAAGAAAAATAAGCCACCTGTATTTCAGTTTGGATTACATAGTGGATTTCATCAGGATTCACAGAACAGCAACATTTCTGCAACACGTGCAACCTCCAATCCTCTGTAGAGAAAGAAACTCAGTTACACCTTCTCTGACTGCTCCAACTAGACTGCAAACACCCTCTGTTCTGCTCTGCTTGGCTCATACAGCCCTGAGATGTGAGACTCATGCCTCCTACCATGTGTAGTTTCTGGGGTTTGCCATTGGTACACAGACATATCAGGCAGCCTGTTATTCTGGTAACTCCTTCTCCCAAACATCGGGTACTCAATGTCCATTGCTTTAGATTGGTTAAGTCTTTATGTATTTGACATGTAAAATCCTTTTGCCTAGTCCCTTCCCCTTTTCAAATCTATCATCTATCCCCTCCAGGAATAAAACCCTTGTTATATTCGTATGAGTTGACCTTAGAATCATAGAGAAATAGGGCTGTAAGAGATATGTCATCTTCTCCAAACCCCTGTCGGAGGCAGGATCACCCCTATCTAAACCATCCTATAAAAACCATAATCTAAACTCTACGTGAGCCTACTGTCAAGCCTGATACAACACAGACATAATATCCTAACCCGCCACAGGTAAAGCAGGGGAATTGCAACAGCCAATGTCCTGTTTCTATGACATTTTGTGAATATTTGCTTAAGAGATCCTGAGTAGAGGACTGGAAAATAAGGCAACCCCCTTGACCCAATCTGACCCATGGGATAAAGTTCCTTCATGACCCCAGATATGCGGATCAGTCTAAACTTGAGTGGGGGAGCAAGACCCTCTAGCCAAGGACCTCTGGCTTTGGTCCCAGCGGGAGCATTTGCACACCCCAGTCAAAGTCCCCAGCCTTCACTTCAGACAACATCCAGTCCCTCTGAGGAAGGCTTAAAAACACCACAACACATGTAGCAGAAAGTGTGTGTGTGTGTGGGGGGGCAACCAGCAAAGCTCAGAATCATGAAAATACCCATAGTAGAACATAGGCATAGCTAAATCTATGTCTAGATCATCCCCAACTAGTGGCTGTCCAAACTCTTCTTGAGCACTTCCAGCGATGGAGAGTCCACAACTTCCTAGGCAGTCTATTGCACTGCCTCACTATTCTAACAGTGAAAGACTGCCCTTCAGGTATTTGAAGGCAGCAATTATGTCTCCTCTTAAGTGCCTTTTCTAAAAACTGAACATGCCTTTTTCAGCCTCTCCTTGTATAACTTATGTTCCAAGCCATTGATCATCTTTGTTGCCCACTTTTGTTTTTTTTACTATTCCTCTGAAGGTATAGCACTTTGCATTTGTCCACACTGAACTGCATCCTGTTAGCTCTAGCCCAGCTTTCCAATCTGTCAAGATCTTTCTGAATTGCAAACACATCCTCCAGTGTTTTCGCAGTCCTTTCCACTTTCATGTTGTCTGCAAACCAAGGAAGAAAAGTCTTCCTAATTTCTAACCTAAACTTCCCTTGCTGCAACTTGAGACCATTGCTTCTTCTTCTGAGCACTCCACCACTGAGAACAGTCTAGCTCCATCCTCTTTTGAACCCCCCTTCAAGTAGTTGAGGGCCACTATTAAGTCCCCTCTCAGTCTCCTCTTCTCTGGACTAAATACGTCCAGTTCCCTCAGTCTTTCCTCATAAGTCATGTCCCCCAGCCTTCTCATCATGTTGTTGCCCTCTTCTGGACTTTCTCTAATTTGTCCACATCCTTTTTGTAGTGGGGGAAGGAAGAGGAGGGGGTGGCAAAACTGAACATTGTACTCCAGATGTGGCCTCACCAGTGCTGAATAGAGGGGAATAATCATTTCCCTTGACCCACTGACAACACCCCCACCAATACAGCCCAGTATGCCATTAGCCTTCTTGGTAGCAAGGGCACACTGCTGGCTCATATTCAGCTTATTGTCTAGTGTAACATGCAGGCCCTTTTCTGCAGAGCTGCTGCCCAACCAGTCAGCTCCCAACCTGTACTGGTGCATGGGATTGTTATGTCCTAAGTGCAGGACTTTGCACTTTTCTTTGTTGAAGCTCATGAGATTTCTTTTGGCTCAATCCTCCAATTTGTCTAGGTCATTCTGAATCTTATCCCTACCCCCCAGCGGACTACTACACCCCCCTGCTTGGTATCATCTGAAAACTTGCTGAGGGTGCACTACATCCCATTTTTTAGGTCCTTGATGAAGACACTGAACAAAACCAACCCCAGGACTGACCCCCTGGGGAACTCCGCTTGATACTGGCTTCCAACTAGACATTGAACCATTGATTATTAGTCTCCAAGTCCGATGCTCCAGCCAGTTTTCTATCCACCTTACAATCCATTCATCCAGCCCATACTTCCTTAGCATGCCTGTGAGAATGTTGTGGGAGATCCTATCAAAAACCTTGCTAACGTCAAGGTACACCACATCTCCCAGTTTCCCTGAATCCACAGAGCCAGTCACCTTGTCATAGAAAACAATCAGGTTGGTCAGGCATGACTTGCCCCTGGTGAATCCATGTTGACTGTTCCTAATCACTTTTTTCTCCTCCAAGTGCTTAGAATGGATTCCTTGGGGAGCTGCTCCATGGTTTTTCCAGGAAGGTGAGGCTGACTGGTCTGTAGTTCCCTGGATCCTCCTGCTTCCCTTTCTTAAATATGGGGACTATATTCACTCTTTTCCATAATCCTGGACCTCTCCTGATCGCCATGAGTTTTCAAAGATCATGGCCAATGACTGAAATCACATCAGCCAACTCCCTTTGCACCCTTGGGTGCATCCCGTCTAGCTCCATGGACTTGTACATGTCCAGATTTTCTAAGTAATCCCTAACAGTGTTCTTTCACCACTGAGGTCTGCTCACTCCTCCTCAAACTGAAAAATTCCCTACTAAGCCAATCTGGTCTTCTGCCATACTTGCTAGTCTTCTTGCACATCAGGATGGTTTGTTCCTGTACTCTCAGTAAGGCTACTTGATTGAAGTCCTCTGTGAGAACCAGGGCCTGTGATTGGGAAACTTCTTCTATCTGTTTGTTGAAAGCTTCATCAACACTTCCTCCTGGTCTGGTGGTCTATAGCAGACCCCCACCATGACATCACACTTGTTGCTTTCTCCTCTGACCCTAAGCCAGAGACTCTCAACAGGCCTATCTCCAGCTCCATGCTGGAGCTCTGAGCATTCATATGATTTTTGCCCCCTCCTACTTCCTCTAGCTCCAGATCTCCTGCTTCCCCACTTATGTCACGGATTTGGTCTCCATCCCCCAGTAAACCTAGTTTAAAGCCCTTCTCACTAGGTTAGTGAGCCTGTCTGAGAAGATGCTCTTTCTTCTTGTCATCAGGTGGATCCCATCTCTTCCCAGCAATCCTTCTTCTTGGAAGAACATCCCATGATTGAAGAAGCCAAAGCCCTGCTGGCAACACCACCTGTGCAGCCAGGTGTTGATCTGCAGGATGCACCTGCTCCTGCCCAGGCCCTTTCTCTTGACCAGAAGGATGGACAAGAACACGTCCTGAGCCTCAGACCCTCTCACCTTTTCATCCAGAGCCCTGTAGTCACTTTTGATATGCTCAGGGTCTCTCCTGGCATTATCACTGGTGCCCACATAGATAAGCAGCATTGGGTAATAGTCACAGGGCCAAATGAGCCTTTATAGTGCCTCATGACATCCCAGATCTGGGCTCTGGGCAAGCAGTAGACCTTCCAAGACAACAGGTGCAGTCAGCAGTTAACTCCCTCCATCCCCCACAGAAGGGAATCTCCAGCCACCACCACCTGTCGCTTCTTCTTGGTAGTGGTCATCTCGATCCTTCCTACCTTGGGGAGGCCTGGCCTGTCTTCCTCCATCATTGGAACATGCTCCTCCCTCTCTGCTTCTAGGGATGCATAGCTGTTCTCCAGACGAACCACTGCAGGTGGAGATGAAGATCTCTACTTGCTGCCAAAAGTCACAAGCCTCCAGCTTCCACCATCTTGGGTGTCTATGTCCCCTCCCTTCTCTAGCTCTGCATCTGGCATTTCTTCCTCCACAGTCCCAGAGGTCTCCTCCAGCATCAAATTGATGAACACCTCATGGCAGAGAATGCTTTGGAGCTTTGCCACCTGCTTCTGTAGTTCTCCTGCCTGTTCCCTGAGAGACACCAGGAGGCACCGCTCACACTGCAGGCACTCCCCAACCTGGCCGTCACTGGAAGGAACCTGCAAGCTACAGTCCCCACAGCACCAAACCTGGACCTGAGTGGAAGCATCTATGGTGAGTGGTCCTGTTGGGACAGAAGCCTCACAGGTGCAAGTAGAGGCAGTGGCAGTGTCTCTGGCATTGTGATGTCCTCCAGCCATGTCCCTGGGTATCTTAATCTGCCTTCTCTCTTTTACTGCTCTTCTTTCAAGCAAACCTTCCCTAGCAAACTTGCCTGGAACTGGCCTATTTATGTCTTGTTGGTCCCCAAGGGTTTTTTTTTTCCTGCTTCCTCACACCAAGATGAAAGACTTACCCCTCAAAAAAGTGGGGGAGACCTCATGAACTGGCCTAGGAACTGGCCTGTGAACTGCCTGCAAACTACTTACCCTGCTTGCAGCCCCTGTTTGCTGTCTCCCTGGTCACTGGCAACCTGGTCACTGGTTGAAACAAATGAATATGCTGACAAAACAGTCTGTGGACAGTATGATGACCACAGGGAAACCAATCAACAGTACCCAGGAATAAAGAGTCATTAGGAGAGAAAGGATACAAAAAAAAAAAAGGGATTTCAGAGCAGGAGAGGGTCTCCAAGGTGTGAACCTCAGGCCACTGTAGGAGGAGGGCCCACCAATGGCTTATCTCAACCACCACATTGGGGGTGGGGAATCTGAAGACTAGCATGGGCAAAGGGAACACCAACATCCTGTCTCACTCACCTCATGGGTGGGGTGGAGAGGGCGGTGGGCTTCAGCCCTCAACCTCCAAAACTGTTGACATTCAAGCAAGAACCACAGGGTAGCACTGATGCTTTTGCCAGGCATACCATTCTCCCTGTGACATACCATTCTCCCTGTGACTGGTAGATAAGTAGAATTGGGGAGAGAAGTGTTATTTTGTTGCTTTGCCTGCATTACTCTTATCCGCTATCACTGCCTGTTTGTCAAATGGAAAAAATTGTGATTGGTCTAAGGGTTTGGATCAACCTGGAACAAGGTAGCTGGGTCATAAATCCAGTGCAACAATGTCCTCTTCCTGATTACTGGCTTATAATAAATTGCCACCATTATATCAGTGCCGCATCTTTCACCTTTCATCTTCATCCAAATGCATTCTGCTTTGCCGCTTTCTTCCTCCTGAAGCAGAGAACAAGTGTTTGTGTTTTTGACATACAGGACAACACCACCACCTTGTCTCCCATACCTAACCTTCCAAAACAGAGTGTAAACTTTGATGTTGACATTCCAGTCATAAGAGCTGTCCCACAAGATCTCAGTGATGCCAATCAGATCATAGTTCTTTTCACAGACTGCTGCTTCCAGCTGATCTTGTTTCTTCACTATACTTCTTGCATTTGCATGCGTACATCTGATGTATTTCGTATGTTGACCTTATTGTTTCCCTTTTGTGGCACTTGTTGCAGTCCTATAGTTCTCTGGCCCTTTCCAGACTTGAGTTGATTCTTTGAGTCCTTTTTCCTCTGGACTGTGTGCACTGTTTCTGAAGGATTTTGACCACCCTCCCCTGTGGAACCTAGTTTAAAACCCTTTAACTAGTTGTCTACTTACTAAGTCAGCTAGACAACACACAAAGATGCTCTTCCCAATTCTCATCAGATGGATCCCATCTCTTAATAGCACTCTTTATCCCAAGAACATTCATCCATTGTCAAAGAACCCAAAGCCTTCACATCAACACCACCATCTCAGCCATGAGTTCACTTTCAGAATATGGTGGTCTCTGGCCCTCTGACTAGAAGAACCAATGAGAACACCACTTGTGCTCTAGGCTCCTTAATCCTCCTGCCAAGACCTTGATTAATTGATTTTATAATTACATTGTTGTGGAGGTTATAGCACTTGTAATTTTTTGTTTCTGCACCTGTACTAGGTAAAATCACAGAGTGCAAAGAAACCAGGTCCCATTAGTCCTATGGTGGGCCATAGAGCCCTTGAGGAGGGAAAAATTAGTTTTCCACCCTAAGGAATGTCCCCCAAAGAGGGCTACCCTCAAAGTTAAGGATGTTTTTATACATGCTTTGCTGAATTGGACACATAGAAAGAAAAAAAAGAAGGCACAGTATTTTGTGATATGGAATTTCTCAACCTCTACTGTTTGAAAGATTTTTTTTTTTTTTTTTTTTATAACAGGAGGTATTCATGTTCATCAGCAACTTGACTGAAGAACTGTGTCTGAACAATAAATTCACTTAATAATGGGACTGCCTGCTTGTGGCCATCAATCCTGTATATTTGTGATGAGATATGGGAAGATGTCTTTAGGCTAAAAATGTTACTCCATTTCAATCATTTAGAATAACTGTAACAGAAAGTAAAACACATCTATTTAAACAAAAAGCATACTTGTTATTAAATTGGCATTTCTAATTATTATTCCTACAGAAATATATATATATACATAAAAACCTTATCCCATTTTATTGGGACCATCCCACTTAGTCACCTTTCTGGTTCATTAGAGATGCATCTCCATGTGCAAATGATGCTGGATGGGTTTACTCTAAACCCACCCTGGGCAGGCATCTAGCCCCACTGGGGGCTCACTACTAGCTGCCTTACCAGTGGGTCAGGGCAGGGGGCTGGGACCCACCCCTTCCCTACAGGGCTTTCTAAGCCCTGTGCCTTGATTATCCAATCAAGGCATGGGGCTGGGAAGAAAATCTGTGGGGCTGGGACCTGCCCCTGATTGGGACAGTTTCTGACCACCTCTAGGTTGCACAGGGAAGTCTGCAATGGAGCCTGGAGCAGGCTGGGGATTACCCAAAATGGGACAGTCCCCAACCACCTCTAGGCTGCATGTGCAGACTTCCCCATCCAGCCTGGGGCTGGCCATCAGCCATCTTGGGGCTGTCCAGGAACCATCCCAGTCAGGGGCAGGTCTCAGCCAGCTCCAGGAGGGGCAGGGAGATTTCCCCATGCAGGCAGCTCCCTGCCTCATGATCATGGAGTTGGGGCTGGAAGCTCCCCACTGTCTGGAAAATCTCCTGCCCTCAGCTGCCCAGCTGATTGGGAGGAAATTTGCTACTGGTAAGCTGCCTACATGTGCCTTACTGTGCAGTAATTACTTGGCAGTTAATTTGCTACTTGCATATGCAGGTAGTCAATTAACTGCTGAGTAGAGCCAATTTCTGTGCAGTAAAGGTTTGCATGTGTGGATGAAGATATTTAATATGCAGTTATTTTCTCTACTGTGCAGTAAAGTGTCTGGTGTAGACATGCCCATCATGTAGCACTTAGATCTGGCATAGCAGCAAATGCAGGAGTGGTTTGTAGGTATAACACCTGGGTCAAGACTATGGAAGCCTTCTATTCAGTTTTCTGCCACAGCCTCTATTGTAGCGAAACCCCTAGTTTTACTTATTCTTTTTTTTTTCTTTTTAAAATGCATTCCCTCCCCTTCCCCATCCATTTCTGACTTTGTCTCTCCCTCTCTATTGCTTCTAGATAAGTATAAGTGAGCTAAGACATAGGATAAGCTTCAGCATTTTATTTTGGTAGCAAGTTGTATTTGTTTTTTTTGTTTTTTTCTCCTTCTTTATATTGTATAATTAGTATGTTAATATTGATTTTTACTGTTCTATATTACTGTTTTACTGGTACTATATGATTTAGGCCTACATATGTAAGTTAGCATAAGTTATGTCAAGTTTCCATTTTGTTCGTCAAGTCTCCATCCTGTCCCCAGGCCCAGTTGTGTAACCCATGACTCACACCTACCCCCCCAATGTAACTTGGTTCCTGAATGAATGGGGATGAATGAGGGTGCGTGAGAGACAATGGCAGTAGGTCTAAAAATAGCTCCCTCTGAATGACTGAACCATCAACACCAATACCTGGACCAACAACCCAGCCCTTGGAACCACCCTCAGCATTCAGGAAACAAAAGATGAGGCAACCCACCATTGTGCCAGGCTGCACATGCTCAGTAAGAACACCTAGAGCCCTCTGGAACAGGACTGACCTTGCCTGGACAGGCCCTCCCCATAGAAGATCAGAGGTATTCTGCCCCATAAAAAGGGGCAGTGAAGACTGATTCCTTGGGTTGCCCTCTCCATCTGGACCAGCACAATACCACACCACCTATCCACCCAGAGGCCCTTGTGGTGACCCCCCTCTGGACAACACCTGCTGGACAAGGACCCCTTTCCAACCTGGATAGGTAGCTATCACCCCCCACCCCCTCTTCAGCCAAGGACCTGGACTCTGCTTCTCTTCCCTACCTGGACTCCAACCCTTCCACTGAGTCTCTTTCTTCTGCTGCCATTGTGAGTGCTTGTATGTGTGTTTGTGTGCATGTGTGTGTGAACCAATAACTTCATGGGGCTGTGTAGCATGTTGTCTGTTTAATAAACCTGTTATTTGGACCCCTGAGTTGGGTTTTGCTTTACTACAGTTCTGGCCCTGCTCCAATCTCTGCTCCTCGCCCCTCTAACTTCTGTCTCATTTCTCCCTCTCCCATTTCTGGCTCACTGCTACCTCCAACACCTGTCCTGAGCTCCTCTCTGCCTCCAAACCCCCTGTTTCTTTGCCACTGTCTTATCCCCACTGCCTTTTCCCTGAATCTCTGCCACTGCCATTGCTTTGTCTCCACTGCCTTTTCCCCTGAGCTCCCAGGTTTCTACCGCAATTTCTTTCCTGGCTGTCTCCTCCTTGCCACCACTTATCTGCGCCCCACCCCAGCCAATATCTCAGCTGTCTGCTCAGTTTCCAGCCCCAAGCTCCCAGGTTTCTGTCTGTCTCTCTTTCCTGACTGTCTCCTCCTTGCCACTAGGCTTTTTTTCCCTTGCACCAGTGACCTCGAGTAACCCTGGGGCCACTTGATCTTAAGTAAACCCAAGCCTCAGTTCCTCAGCCAGATACTCTCTAGTCCACTCGTTCTAATCCCTGTTCTGGCAACTTTCACTCCCTATACCTTAACTCTCTCTCTCACCTTAACCTTCTCCCAGGTACCCCAAGCACACACATACATACTATACCATCCAAGTTAGTAACTTATTGGTGTGTAGGTGGGTTGTATATGTGTGAACTGGTGAGTGTGTGTGGGTATATATATATATGTCATTGTGTGCATGATATACAAATTAGTGATCTGTGTATGTGTACTGAGCGTGCGGGTATGGATAATTGATTTTTGTCTAATTTTGGGGTGTATAGTGTGTAGGTGCTTAAATTGGTGATAGGCATGCATGTGCCTAAGCTGGTTTGGATGTTTCTGTGCCTGAGTTGGTAGTGTGTGTGTATGTGTGTGTGTATACACTTAATTGATTTGTGTGTTTGTATATGTGAAATTGTGTCACACCCTCCTGTCTAACAGCACAATATTGAGATCCTGAGAGTTGGCCTGACCCCACAGGACAACACTATAGATGCTGCCTCTCTTAAAAATTATGCCCATGTCCCACTCACAGATGTGTGTTTTGTCTTTGACAGCTGGCTTGTCTTCACCAACTCTACTAATTCCTGGAGTAGAGGAGTATTCCACATCTCATTCTTTTAATGTCAAAGAATCTTCCTAATGCTAAGTTAAAGGTGTTACTTAATTGATGTAGGCATTAAAAATGACTTCTAGGTCTTCCCCCTGACCTATTTCTAATGGCACTGAAGCTGTATGCAGATCCCCAGCTTCCCTGGCACTAATACTGCCGCACCATCTTCTGTCTTTTCTAGTAGTATGTTTGACTGGGAATTCAAGAAGCATTTTGTCTGGAGTGGCAACTAATCTCTTTAGTATACAACTTGAGATGATCTTTCCCATTGACAATACTAGAACAATTGGCCCACAAATGAGTAGCCAGGCATATATCAACAGGTTAAGAACAAGCTTAAGGCTAAGGTTTCTTATTTCTACTTATGGGGTGGTATAAAAACATCTTCCCCTTCTGGTTTTTCACCTCCTCTCACCTCTAAATGTTGTTTCTTTTCTATGTTTTTCTTTTTTCTTTCATTTCATATTTTCCTCCTGCTGTTCTTCATCATCATTCCTCTCTTGTCTTTCTGCTTCCCACCTTATAAACTCATGTTTTTACAGTGTTGTCTGTTTGGTACTATGAGAAGAGCTTAGATATAACAGGAGATTCATGCCTCAGAAATCTCTGCCCCAGGTAGCTGGACAGAGATTAACCACACCTCTCTTTTGATGGGTCAGTGTTTATAAAACAGGCAACTGTTTGGACTGTGAAGGCTTTGGGTTCTTTGACAATGGGTGGATGTTCTTGGGATGAGGACTGCTATTAAAAGATGAGATCCACCTGATGAGAATGGGGAAGAGCATCTTTGTGTGTTGATTGGCCAACGTAGTAAGGATGGCTTTAAACTAGGTTCCACAGGGGAGGGTGATCAAAATCCTTCAGCAACAGTGCACACAGTCCAGAGGAAAAATGACTCAAAGAATCAACTCAAGTTGAAATTCAGGAAGTGAATTTAAGATTTTGACTGTTTTGCAAGTCATTGTTCTATTTATGTTCTTCACTTTTGAAGGGAGAATTACTGAAAAGATTGTGGCAAGACAACATAAGCAATCCCTAGACTTTCCAGAGTTTTTTTCTTATTTCTCTTTGTCTGGCTTTAGATCTGTTTGGCACAAGGAGTACACTAATCTTGTTTATGAATTTTACCTTTATATAACCACAGAATTATATATAAATAGACCAGAAGGGATTGCTATGCTCTGTACTTTGATCTCCTGTACTATACAGGCCATAGGACTTCTAAAATTTGTTTTGGTTTTTGTTAGAATATGTTTTGAAAAGAAGACCTACACAATTAAAAATTGCTAGTGAGAGAAAATCCTCCATAATCCTTGGTAAAGCTTTCCAGTGATGTATGACCCTCACTATTAAAAATGTGCACCCAATACCCAGACTGTTATTTTCTAACCTCAACCTAAAGGCAACGAATCTTGCTACATCTTTGTCTGCTAGAAGGAAGAGTATATTATCAAGGTTTTGTTCCATGCATAGAAACTTCTAGACTATGATCAAGTCACTCCTAAAAAAGTCAAATATGATTGAGTCCCTAGAGGCATTCACTGTGATACATGGTTCTCAGCCCTTTAATCCATCTCATGGCTCTTCTCTGAATCTTCTACAATTTATGTATATCCTTGATGACACCAGAGCTAGACACAGAATTGCAGAAGTAGGCACACTGGTGCCTAGGGACAGAGGTAACATGTAGCTCCTATTTGAAATTCCCTTTTTATACATGTAAGGATTATATTATCTCTTTGGGCTACTGAGATGTTTGGCCAATAAGCCACATGTTATGTGGCAGGTCATGTTCTGCAGACTGTCTGTTATGACTTGCAAGTTCCTTTAAAAGTCACTGCTTTTCAAGATAGAGCCCTGTAAGCAGGGCTTACAGTTGTTTTGCTTCTCCTAGATGTTTTACTTCACAGTCAGTAGCATTCAAATGCATATTGTTTGCTTTTGTCCAGATTACAAAGCAATTTGAATTTCTCCATATCAGTGACTTAATAACTTGTCCTCTTTATTATATACTACTCTTCCAATCATCCTGTCATCTGCAAACTTCATGAGTGATGAGTTTGTTTTCTTCCCAGTGAGTGTGAAAGATGCTAAACTGAGTAGGGCTAAGGCCTAATCCCTGCAGGACTCTACAAGATACACCCATTTGATGTGTTCACCCCACTTACAGAAACATCTTGAAACCTGGCATAGAGGCAGAGATTTTTATGCATTTAATGTGTGCCATGTTCATTTTATATCTTTCCACCTTTTTCATCAAAATGCTATGCAATACTACCTCAGATACTCTTCAGAAGTCTAATATTGATTGTATCCACATTATTGACCTCATCTGCTTAACTTCGAATGTGACAAAAAATAGAAAGTTATTTAATAAGATCTATTTAACGTAACGTTTACATTAGATATTATTAAATATATTTTGCTTCTCTCCTTTTGTTTATTTATTTTTAATCAAGTCCCACATCACCCATTTCTTCCATTATTTTGCTCAGGATTGATGTCAAACTAACAGGCCCATAACTGCCCAAGCTTTCTCTTTACCTTTTTTTGTTGTTGTTTAGCTTTCTTCCTGTTTGCTAGAACTTCCCCAAAGTTCCAAGGGTTATTTAACATCTACATTAATGGTCCCTTTCGCCAGCTCACATAAAACTTCTGGAAATTATCCACAAATTATCAAGACCTAGTAATGTAAGTGTCTGATTCTTTTAAGGCTGAAGGCCATCGTGACCCAGTTCCGGTCAGAGTTGGGTGGAAGGGCAGGCGCTATGATTCAACCACCACTTTTTCCCAGAGGTAGCATGGAAAAAGTGTCTGCAGTCAGTGCTTTTCCCCATGGTGGCAGGGGAAAGTCACTGTCTTGCAAAGCCCCTCACTTGTGAATATGGGCCAGATTGAATGGCTTTGTGGGCAAGCAGGCTGTAGACTGCCAACCTCTACTTTAAAATATTTATTTAACATTATTCTGAGTAAGTGTTGAAATGGAAAGTATTCCACTACTAACCTATGATATGGCTTTTTCCCAAATAAAGAAAAAAAACAGGTAATGTTTTATTTTTCCTTATTACTTACAGTTTTATCACTTAGCCCTAGTAATGTTTCCATTTTTAGGAATTCTTTTTTTTGTTCCTAATATATATTTAAAATGAATCCATCTTTTGCTTTAACTCTGCTGGCTACAGATTTCCCCTTAGGACCTTCTGACTGACATCAGTGTCCTCTTTTTCCCATTTTTAATATATAGTTTTCTTATTTTGTATAGCTTCCTTCACTTCTGAGACAAAGGTCTGGGTATATGACACACGTGCACCCATTTAATTGCCTGGTTTGATATATCAATGTAAATTAGACAGAGATTCTAAGAGAACAGATGAAAGCTCTTCTAAGGTAGCAATATGCAGGATGCTACTACATCAGGGGTGGATCCAGAGATGGTGTGATGGCACAGTCACAAATCCATTGGCTGTATGCTGCAAGCACAGTGAGCTCTGAGCTCACCAGCACGTCAATGCAACTCCTTCCAGAACTGTTGCATGTGCTATGTGAGATTTACAGCACACCAGCTGGTTGGTGCAGGGAGCCCCTGCTTGCATGCCATTTCTGAGCCCAGGGGTGAGTGCTGCTACTGTTTGCACTTCCCCTCCCTCCTTCCCCCACCGCTGAACTAACTAGCAGGGGAAAATAGGATATGAATGACTGGTAGCAACATTTAGCTCCTGCTTTTGTGCAACTTCACAGTCCAGGGGAAGAGTGCTGCTGCCACCACATAGCCCATCTTATCCCCTTCTGCTGAATTTTGGGGAGTAGGAGTGGGGAGAAAGAGCAAAGCACAGCAGAGTTCACGCCCTGGGGTCTGGAGCTATGTACAAGGAGGGGCTATGGGCAGGCTGGTGAGCTCACAGAGCTCATGACATGGGAGGAGCTCCCAGTGCTGATGTACTAGAAAGCTTAGAAGGGTGAAAGGGTTGTGACCGCATGCCTTTCAGCTGAGTGACACATGTGCAGTGAGCTCTCTTCACTGCACATACATCACTTAGACAGTGTAGCTGCATCCCCATTGCTGTGATCCTGGCCATGCCCCTGGCTGCTAATATTGTAACTCCTCACAAGGTGGGGCAACAGATATTATACAGATTGCTTGCCTTGAGCAGATGGCTACCCTGGAATAGCTGCAGACCCATGATACCTATACCATGCATCTTTTGGCAGTGCACTTTTACCCCTGATTTTTTCTGGGGTAAGTTATATTGCCTTCAAGAGTGTTACACTCATGTGGGGCTCTACATTTTGTGTCCTCTCCTTCTGTAGTCCTGTGAAAAAAACAGATCACACTGATGTAAAAATGTCATGTGCCATGTTCAAACATCAGTTTTCAAAGTGCTAAGCCTAATGTATTTTGAGGGTTGGAGGAAGTGGGTATTTTTAATTCAATTGTAGGACTGTAAGTTTGGGGGAATCTAATAATATGTTCTTATGTGGTTCAAATTTTCATTTATATTTTCCTGTTTAAATGCTTTCAGATAATTTGACTCATTATTTTGTTTTTATTTTTGTTAAACTAGCCCTTTTAAACCACTGAAGATCTATCATTTAATGGTAATAACATATAAACAACCATGATTCGGTTATATCTGTTATGTACAAAGAAATTAAATTTCATGTCAGTTAAATACACACACGCACACTTAAAATATTGCATATATATATGAGTATGTCTCAGAAACCAACAGAAAAATGGATACCTATTATGTGTGTCTACAATTAACTGGGAAACTACACAGAAATGGGGAACAATGATGGGTGCATTGCTGAACACAAACATTTCATGATGAATACATGTGTGACTCTAGTGAACACATAAACAACGTGGCTGAACAGCTGTCAGTGTGCACCAAAGAGCAACATTCAAAGGTGTGATACCTAGAGGAATTCACCATAGGATTGTGGCACGATATAGTGAAAAGTGTATGGCTCAATAAAAGGCATATGAGAGGATGAAGAAGTTTAAGAATGGCTGCATATCTGGAAACACAGCTATGATGGAGAACATTCCCAAGGTTGAAGTTACTGTGAGCACAAACAGAAGAGTTAATATTCCTGAACTAGTAGCAGAAGTAGGAGTATCCACACCTCTTTGCAGTATCCTGTACACAATTGCAGCATACACACCTGTTTGCATGATCACCTGACTTACTGGAAAGTGTGTGCCCATTGGGTGCCAAAGCAACTCCTGCACATACATAAAGTACAACTTCTGAAAATGTGTACCTATCTTTTGCAACATGTATTGGAAAAAAGTGAGCGAGGGGCTCCTCTTGGACATGATTTCTGAGGACAAGATTTGGTCCTTGAGCCCAATAATTCCGAGAGCAAAAGACAGAGCACACAGAGCAAGCATACATCATCACTGCTGCCCCAAAAAATCTACATTCAACCATCCTCTGACAAGGTCTTGCTCATCCTTTTTTGAGATTGCACGGGACCACTCCTTGTCTACTTCATGGAGCACTGGCTCACGATAAGCAGCAACACCTTTTGGCATGTTCTTTTTCAGCATAATGATGTGAGGCCTTACAGTTTGTGGGTGACTTTCAAGACTTGGCAAGGACTGGGTATTAAAATCTTATAACATCTGCCCTACAGTTGTGATCTTATTCCAAGTGATTATGACCTGTTTGTGTTTGGATCATTGAAGGAGCCTCTTCATGGGTACAAATTCACCAGTGATGTAGAGGTGAAAATTGTGGTGCAGGACTGGCTGTGACAGCTATCAAAACACTTCTGTTAGGACAGTATCAAGAAACCTGTGACCTGCTGGAATACTTGTGTTGCAAAGCAAGGCAACTATGTAGAGAAAGGATGTGGTCCAGGACATGATCATTGCACACACATTGGTTTTATTTTGAAACTTGTTTCTGAAATACTCTTCTATTATGTGTGTGTGTGTGTGTATACATACATTATGCTTGTATTTATTATACTAATATAATTATTATAGTATATGGTATGCTACATACAATTATATCATATACCATATTATCAGCTTACAAATGGAACTGATATGACAACACAATATAATACTATATCAAGATAATGTTATATCACATATATGATAGAGACATTATATATTTTAGTATATATAAACTGAATAACTCCCAGGGCACATATTTCACACTGCCATGACTCAGCTTGTCACGTAGTCTGGAAGCACAGAGTAGAGACCCCCCATAGGAATTCCCATCTCTGTGCTTGCTAACATGAGACCAGGGAATCCCCTGCACAGGATCCCCAGGGTGCTCTTTTAAGCTGTCATGCCCTAGGTCAGGCCATGGCACCTGGGTCCATTGTCCTGCAGGATGGATTGGTAGAAGCAGTCTTAGGAAAGGGTAGAATTAATATTTGCACCTCATATGAGGATATTTACCCACCTTTTGTTACTGAGATTTACTATCTCAGAATCACAGAAGATCTTTCACTGCTTCTAGATGTTCAGATAACAACAGAAGCTATGATTCCTTTTTCTCTGACTTCAGGTAGCTATATATATACTTTATAATATAAAATATATACAGGATATAAAATAAAACACTATAGTGTTGGGGTGATGTAGTCATGGCACAGGGAAAATGAGAGGCAAGAATTTTTGTGCATGATATCTTTTATCGAACCAACTTTACAGTTGATAGGGATACAGACAGGATTTTAAGTACTACTGTCCCTTCTTCAAGTCTCTGAGAAAGAATCAGACTTACAAGCATACATTAATGCTCTTGGCATTTGTTGCAACAAGGGCTTACGGCTGGCTCATATTCAGCTTATGATCCCCTGATCCACTGTAACACCCAGGTCCTTCTTAGCCACAGACTAGCTTAGCTAGTTATTCCCCAGTCTGTATTTGTGCATGCAATAATTTTGTCCCAAGAGCAGGACTTTGCACTTGTCTTTGTTGAATCTTATCTGATTGATTGCTGAGCATTTCTCCAGTCTATTCAGGTCATTGTGGACCTAGTCATGCCCTCCAGAATATCTGCAGCTCTACTCAATTTGGCATCATCCACAAAATGTGCATTTAATCCCATCATCCAAATCATTAATGAAGAAAAAGTTGCATGTTCAATCTTAATTTTTTTCCAGTTTCTCCTTTTAATATAAATGACAGCATAACTTTAAAATTGCATTGATTTTTACAAGGAATGCATGTTTTTCTAACATCATAATGTAGAAAATGTATTTTTCTTTCGGTGGCAGAACAATATGTAACAGCTGTCTCCCTTTCTCTCAGAAAAGATATAAAGTATTATTTTTCCTTTAACAGTGATCCCTTAAGTCATGGCAACCTTCTCCAGTTGCCATTAATTCGACACCCTGACAACCTAAAGACAACGGCAGCACATCAGATCTAAAAGAATTGTGTCTAATTTTCTCTGCTAATGCATTGTATCTGCAGAACTGATATTAAAGGTAATTCAGCACATTGTGTCTTGAAACCAGATACCAAGAGGGGATGATGAACAAATTGAAACCTCTTGTGGGAAAGAATTTGACCAAATCCTAGCCTTGCACAGACCATTCACGTGAAATTGATAAGGCTATTGTAAATCACTCCAGTGACTTTGAAAAACTTTTATGAGATGGAAAGATATAGTAACAATGTAGTAAACAAGAAATAGAAATATTATCATGACAATGAATAGGTTAATGTTTTGTCCTTCAGGAAGATCTACAAAAATCATTCTGGCTATAGAAAACAAGTGCAAACTAGTAATTTGCTTTATAACAATTATTCTACTTCAGCTTTTTTTTAAGTATCTCACACAAGAAAAATAATTCATAATTGATCTGAGAAACACAGCAGTTTTTTTACCGAGACTTCTTTATGTACATCACTTTAAAATCTTTATGGCCAGATCTTTACCTAGGATAAAAGACAAAGTGCAGTGTAGGATGTAAAGGAGGCCTTTACACTTCTTCCAGTTTCAAGAACCCCATTTCTTGCCTGATTTAAGTAGAACATCTGTATACCAATTGTCTGGAGAATCTGATGCTGAAGCCAAAAAACAGTTGTAGGGAAGCCCAGGTCCCTTTGCCACTGGAACAAGGTTATGGTGTTGTCACTTAAGACATGTACCTTGAACCCTAATCTTGTGCAATTCTCTGGCATCTGGCTATGCTCAGCTTTAATTCCAGATCCTGACAGTGGCACAAAGGGATAGTGATACTGGGACTGCAATATTCCCTCAGGATCTGGACTTATATGTCTAAAGTGAACGTAGGAACTGAGGCTTTATTTTTAATGGGGAAGGAGGAAGGGGAGTTGGGCAGTTACAGAGGTAGATATATTTTACATTCAATTTGTGAATCTTTAACAAAGCATTGTAGATATTTAATTTAGCACAGGTAATAACTTAGTATGCTAGTTAATTTATAGATTTCCTGTGATTAAAAAGTAAACTATTGGCATACAATTCAGTCTGTAAAAACAAAAATGTCCATTTAAAAGCCAAATAATAAGAAGCAAGGAGCAAACATAGCAAGACATATCTAACATTATCTTTTCTTTTCTGAGATCTTTGAATTTAGTTTTCTTTTGGTGATAAGAATCACATAAGCTTTTTGCATCATAATTCTTAATATTTACCATATGTCACCACAGTCACATAATATTAGATAACATGAGTCGCACATTACTTAGAAAGCTATATGGGCCATATATCACATTGTTTTCTCTTTCCAGTTGCATGTATCACATATCTTAATATATATTGTGCTTTCAAAGGCTTCAGGATCTAACCATTATACTTATTTGTCTCATAAATATACTTAAAGTGATTTTTTTCTCTGAAATTAATATGTTTTCTTTGGTGAGAAAACAAATTGCTGTTTCAATTCAAAGTTATTGAGACATCTATATGTTTCTCAGCTAAATTTAAAACTTTTTTTTAATGAAATGCATCTTTATCATTGGACATGGTTAAGGTCAATTTACTCTGAAGATTCAGTGGGTAACTTAGATATCAGTTCCCTATTTAGTGCACGTTATCATACTCAATCATATTAAGTAGTCCTTTTCAATACATCTCTCAAAATTCCTCATCCGACTTCCCATGTCAAGGGAGGATCTAATTGGATTTTTAATCCTTAGCTAATCATGCAACACATTGCATATAGAGTTTAGGTGGCAAGTGAAAAGTTCTTTCCTCTGCCCTATTATCGTAAGGCAAGTTTGGATGTAATTTGAATCAGTAGAAAAATAATGCAGTAAGCCCCTATACTGTATAGATGTTACATGAAAACAATGCACCCCTTTCTTTAAATGAAGCCAGTGCCTAGCCTTTGATGAAGCTCTGAAATAATGGACTGCCATGGGCTATTTTCTTCTGCTTTCTGTAGTTCAATACAGGGCTTGTCTTCTCTGTTTGTTTTCAGCTAATTGCCTCAAGATCTAATAAGTCAGTGATGATATATGTTGAGCCCCATTGACCCTTTGCCAAAAGAAATACAATGTCACACCAAAGTTTAAGGAGCTAGGTATTTATCGATCAAAAATGTTTTCCCTAAAAGGTTTTAATTTCCATTGTGTAGGTCATAAGTGGCATCAGTGATTGAGATAGTTCTTTTAAATGACAAAACAAACAACCCTCCCCCCCC
>NW_005841842.1:2111794-2124056 GCF_000455745.1 Alligator sinensis | reverse complement strand
CCCCCCCCAAAAAAAAACAACAAAATTAGGAGAGATAATAGTGGAAAGGCTGGATGTAAACTGACATGTGTACTCTTCCTTAGTATTGAAATATTGTGGTAATTGTTGATCAACATGACTACAAAGCCAGTATGCATTAGCAATAATTCATCTTGATATCATTCAACTTGAAAATGTTTAATCAGAAGACTGTGGGTTTTTTCCCCTCTCAGTGAATACAACTTGGGTGAGATTGTATAAAATATGTTCCACTTTATTCTGCATGCTCATAAATGTTTACAGTATTGATACTTATCTAGCCAGAATAAAAATCTCACAACAAAAATTAAAATGGTTTGCATTAAAAAAAGATGACTCGGAACACTGAAGAAAGCTGAAGTGTATGAGAAGCAAATAAGCTGTGTGAGAACTTCTACTATACTTTGACTTTCTCAAGGCATCTTCTGATTCCTTTTTTAATGGAAAGTATCATCTGGTTGTACAAGGTTGCCTGCTTACTGGCCTATGATGAAGGAAGTAATTAAAGGAATAAATAAAATTGAAGAAAAGCAAAGTATTTCATTGTATCAGCTTCTAGCATAGCATATGTAGATGAGATAAATACTTGAAATTTAGGTAGACAAGGTTCCTTGGGTGAATTTGATATCTTTTATTAGACCAACCCAAATAGTTGGAGAATATTTATTAAGCAAGCTTTCAGGTTCAAAAACCCTTCGTCAGGCTAAGGAAGTTTCAGCAGTTGGTGTGTGCTCTTTCTGGATCGGGCACATCAACAAAAGGACTTTGGCATTGCAATGGTGAATGCTACATAGCCTGACTGTAAAATGCCTTGCTATGCAGTTGAATTTACAGCTCTGCACTAGGTATGTGTGCTCGTGCTCCTCATACAGTGCATGAAGAACTGCCTAAGCCAACCAAACTACTGCAAAGAGGGCCACAAATTAAGGCTCGGCTCTTTCTAGGATGCATGTGCCTTACTCCAGGCAGTAGGGAAGCAGCTGTCTCTGATGGATATAATATACCTTTCTCACAAAAATGGCCAAAAGGGAAGGTGAAATCATGTTTTCCCTCCATTCCCACACTTATCCTGTAGCTCACTGAGCAGAACACTCAGAAGCAATATACAAAATATGATATGATGAGCTACAATGCTATACAAATCTATATATACAAACATATAATGTAAAATACTTATGATCTCAGTGTAGTGCTTGGAACCCAGGTTTCTGCTCTTAAAGAATACTGCTCTAACCACTAGGAGGTACAATTATTCTGGCTCAAATAATATTTCATTATTTTTTGCCAGGTGGAATAATTTCAACTGGAGAGGCAGAAAGCAGCCACCCTAGGCCACTGGGTAACCAGGTAGTAAAAGTATTCATTTTGGAAGGGTGAGTTCATATTTTCTCTGCCAAAGGAGGAAAAGGAACCGAAGTCTCCAATATTCTGGGTGAGTGCTCTAAAACTACTGAGTTATTAGATAAAAGGGGGGTATTGCAGTCTTCTCCACTTATGTATTGAGAGGGGTCCATGTCAGTAGTAATCCCGTAAAGATGCCTACCAGATTGGACTCTGCTGGTGAAGTGAATGGCAGAACAAATTGCTTGGTCTATGTGCACTGCACTCAAGATTCCTGGCCCTCTTCTCAGTAGTTTAGTTAGCTCAGGCGGTTCCTCATGTATGCGGAGCCCACATGCCTAGTACAGAGCTGTAGATTCAACTGTGTAGCAAGGCATTTGGCAGTCAAGTTGTGCAGTGTTCACTGTTGTGCCTATGTACACCACACTGAGCTCTGAGAATGCCCAGAAAAGTTTCACTGACAAATACATAGAAGCCTACAGATTTTGGTACCTTCAGAGCTAGATGGCAGCTCTATCGGGGCAGGGCGGAGGACTGATATTTTGAACTTAACAAATTGCTGCATAACCAGTGTGTAGTCTATTGAACATGCCCAGGCTAAGTGTGCACTCATAAGCTCAACACTGTAAGGTAATAAAATCAGAACCTAAGCATAAGTATCAAAACTACCACATAGATGGTAAACTACGTGCCATTTAGGTACACAAAATGAAACTGAATTGTTCATTGAGTCCTTTTATGGACCTGGCATTGGTAATGATGGTGGGGCAACTCTGGACACTGAGGTTTGAGAACAGGTATTGCACCAATACATTTTAGACAAAATCACCGAGACTGAATTAAATAAATACACAGGATGAGCTGCTTACAAAGAATATACAGGCTTTTATTAAGCATAGCTATTATCCTAGAGGACTAAAACATAACTGGGGGTGGGGCAGAATGAGGCAGCAGACTCTGGAGCAGGCTTTTGGCGGGTTGGGTATGTAGGAAGGGCACAAAGATAATTAGAAACCACCACAGATGCAGCTGACTGCACCACCACAACTGGCATCATGACAGTCAGCTCTGACCCACCAGCATAGTTCTTTCTTAGGACTGTTATTGTTTAATGTGAGAACAATTGATAAAAAGATAAGCAAAACACATGATATTTTTGAGCAGTGTAGTTTGTAGCCATGTGGATATTTCTGAGGCATTTTTCATGGATTTTATCAACTTTCTGAAACTTCAAAGCATTATAGCCATTCAGACTTTATAAACATGCACACATGCACATACAGATCTATATCTATATCTATATCAATATCTATAAATTATATGTAGAAAAGGCTAAAGAGTAAGGTGACAAAATGTGCAGATAAGAAAACTGTGTAGGTTAGTCAATATTAGAGAAGACTTTGAGATACTTCAGAGGGACTCAATAAAAAGAGTTGAAAGCCAGTTTGATGGCAAGGAAGCAGCAGTGTCCTCCAGATGAAAGCAGTGCACAATAGAGGGAATAATGGAAAAACAGTATGATTTAAGCACATGCAACTACATGCTTCAAATTAATTAAGTGGCATAAACAATGACATTTGAATTCTAAATTAGTAATTTTTGTTGAAGATGTTAAAAGATGTTAAAAGATATTCCAGCTATATAAAAAAGTGTGATTTGTTTTTCAGTTCTAATTTTAGGAAATTCCTTCACCAAAAACAGTAATTCATCCAATTAACCATTTACTCTGTACCCCTTAACCATTATTATGTAATTAGTTATTACAAGCATTACTACTGCATTTTTTCTGAGCTACATGTGGCTGTTGAAGGATTTTTTTTCAAAATACTACAAGTGATACTGTAGAAATATGAACCTAGAAAAATAATATTCACTCTCTAAGCACAATGTACATTCATTTTCCTGGAATATCACCCCCCTTGTTTTGAAATAAATGTCCAATTTAGACTTTATTTCCTACGTTATTTTATGTTGCTGTTAAATATGTATTATTCCATGCTTAAGGACAAGTTGGCAATATAATATGCTCTCATGAAAGAAATAAAAAAATATACATTGAATGCATAAGATTCTTGATTATTTGAAACACTGTTTTTGCAATATGATTTTACCCCTGTATTGATTGAGAACATGTTTGCTATTCCCTTTGTTTAAAATATGTCTAAGAATTCTATTTCTACTGCAAAAATAAATGATGAATTATTTATACGTACCAATTATTTATTATCATTTATGCAAAGCTTGTCATATTATGCATGCATAAGGGGATTAAATCACTGTTAACCCACAATGCC
The DNA here is from genome assembly GCF_000455745.1 of Alligator sinensis. Taxonomy (NCBI): domain Eukaryota; kingdom Metazoa; phylum Chordata; order Crocodylia; family Alligatoridae; genus Alligator; species Alligator sinensis. Next base: position 2,120,403 of record NW_005841842.1, on the reverse strand, counting down.
TTTAGGGGCATTATATGATAGGCAAAAGGTTACTTATGTTTACTATTGTAGATAAACATATACATTAAGAACCTACATATTGTTTTTGCAAATTGTCAAGCTGAATATCATTGTTAAGAAAAGAAAAGAAAAAGTGTTTTGGGGAATTATTTCAATAAATAACTTGCAAATAATATAGTTAATGTTTAACATATAGGTTACCTGGATTAAAAATAATCAGTATTTTGCTTTATTTTGTGATAGTCAAATTCAAATTTAATTTAAATGTGAAAGTAGCTGAGGAAATAATTCAAAGCTTTTTTTCACTCTCTCTTTTCTTTGTTTTTCCTGAGGCAATGTCTTTGTCACCTAATGATGCATCATTACATGTTACAATTAAAATAAGTAGACAAATTGGTACAATGCCACAAGGATATGACTTCCTATGCTATTTCTTGAAATCAGTTCTGAACTTTAAGGCAAATTCTGTGAGAGACTATTTTTACACTAATGCATATAGATGGAATTATTAACAGTGTTCATTTCTAATGGGAAACTTATTGGTGGGCTAGCAGAACCACAGAATTTTCTTTTCATCCTTTAACAGTGCATTTTTTCATCAGAAGGCCAATTATATTTAACATCATAATAAAAATAACCTATCTTCATATTTTCTCAACATAGAAAACATTTTTGTAATGTTTTGAAGATAAAAATAGTGCTCCTAGTTTTAAAAACAAATGAGAGTATTTGGAATTGCAAGGCATGTGATTCTCATTGGCCACATAACGTAGCTTTACATACTGCAGGGCACAGAGAAAGTTCACGACTTGGATTTGAAATAGTTTAACAAGAGCTAAATTACTCATCAGTTATTCAGTCACTCCAGATTTCAATATCTTGTTTTAAATAGGAGTCAGGTGCTGGTATAAATACAGGTAAAGGTCTTGTACTAGTTCCCAAAGGATACTAGTTCACAGTGCACAATTTTCCCCACTGAACAGGATACACTCCATATAGAGGCAAATCTCTAGTTAAGGCAGTCATGATTTCACCTCTTTTGTCCCTACTCAACAGAACAGCACATGCATTTCTTGATATATCATGTTTCCACTTCCCAAGTAACTTGGCTTCTTCCTATATTTGTATTTCAGAGCCAATAGTTCCAGTGAACCATTGGTCCCAGCTGTCCTAGCATTTAAAGTTGTTCCTATGCAGCAAGGCCAAATAATTTTGGGGCATATATGGGGATTAATGATCCTGACTTGGATATCACAGTACTGGAATTAGTACTGATTTCTTTGGCAGCAGAGCTGAGACTGGTAAGATGATCAATCTTGACCAGCTAAACCAAGGAAAAAGGTATTCAAGTTTACTGTATGTATGGAAGGCAAAATGCCAGCTCATCTTACCTCAACCTCTTTTCATAATCTGGAGTAATTCCAAAGTTGATAGAAAAACTTCTATCAGCTTCACCAGGAGTTGAATTGGGCACTATAGCCCTTATTCCGCAAAGCATTTATGTATAGTCATACCTTTCAGCTTGGAAGTAGTCCCACCAAACCAGGACTAAAAGGACTGCAGTGTAAAGTTGAAAAATGTGAAAAGACTAATGCACTAAAATGTTTTGACAGATCAGGGTCTATGGTACTGATTCAAAGTCCACTGCAACCATTGAGATTCCTCCCAATGACTTGTCTGTGGTGCCACACACCATACGTGCCATACATGCAGGTACTCCCTGCACTGCTAGTTTGCAGCACAGTGGGGTTTTTTTTGACACTGACAGATCCTGGGAGAGCCAGGTGCCAGATCCCCCTCCCCCCCCCCAACTCTCCAAATTAGCAGTGTACGGAACACCTGCATGTGCATTGCTTGCGGCGTGCGGTGCCACAGACAGGTATCCTGGTGTGCAGCATGGGGGTCTCCCTGTGTCAAAAAAACCCACTCCTAAAAAAAAGGAGGTGGTGCATGTGCTGGCAGCACGTGCCATTTAAAACGAGAGCCTGGAGCCACATTCTGGCTGCCAGCCAGACTCCCCACTGCTGGATAGCCCTTAGCTGCAGTCCCTGGAGGCCCCCAGGACCCCAGATAAGGCTGCTGGGGCCAGCCCAGGTGCTGGCCCCAGCCTCCTCTATCATGCCTGGGGTAACATGCAGTGTGCCAGAGCACGTGTGCATGGGTATCTCCTGGAAATAAGTAGTGTTTGTCCCCAGGGAAACACACATTCCAGCTTGTGGGGGGACACCCTATGTGTCCAAGCTCTAAATTAGTGTTATTAATTCCTTGCTTTCAGTTTTGCAAACTCATATACTGTTTTTCACCATCTGTATTTCAGAAGCCCAACTGATTCTCATTTCATTTACACTGATTCTGCACCAGTATAATTCCTGTATCTTCAGCTAAATTATTCTGATTTATACCAATGTAACTGAGATAAAAATCATGTCCAATAACTGGAAAAGCAAAAGACTGTATTAAAAGGAAAAATAGTTTGAGGGTAAGTTAAACCTCTAGCCTGATTTTTTAATTAATATTTTCTTTTTGTGATATGGCCTCTGGCATCCAAATATATATTCTCCTAATCCCACTTGACCTCAACAAAAATGTTTATGCCAAGGGTGCTCTCACGTTCCCTAGACTGGGGCTTAGGATAATAGATTCAACCAAGGGGCATTCTTGTATTTTTCTCCCATCCTTTCATTTTAGACTACCTTTCCACCCAGACTTTAATCCTGACTCCCCTCTGTCTCATGGATATGTTTGCATGCCTAGCCTTCCTACAGCTGTTAGAGTAGATGATATGCCTCTAATGTCATAGCTAAACGGCACCCTCTTCATTCCCACCTATCCAGGTGAGGAAAAGGAGTCTTCAAGTTCTTTTTATATGGTACTGTTATGTCTATATAGATGATTTATCAGGCCAAGTAAATTCATATTTTTGAAGTCAAAATTGTAGAAGAAAATAGAAGCTCAAAATGCATATATTGATTTAAATATTGAGTTTGAAGATAAGGAACCTTTCTTTTTTTCTCTCTTTCTTATGATGTTACTGTTAATTTACATGTTTTTTGTAAAATGTAGGCTTTTTGATGTCACATATATGTTAGGATTAAAGGGACAATTTTAAAAAAAGTATTGAAAGGGTTAAGCCTCGCTGTCCCTATCCTAGGATGTACAATAGTCCCAATGAAGTTAACAAGAAAAGAAGAATAGAATTTGGCCCTAAATTTACAGTGAGAAATATCTGTTTGTGTCCTGTGGAGTTCTGATTGACAAACTCTTTTCGTGTCTAAAAATGCTGATTTCCACTGAAATTAGTTAGATGTGTAACTTCATACACAAAAACAGAGAGATTGATTACTCAAAATGGTATATGAAAATAACATGACTATATGTGCTCATTAGCCAGGCTGAGATTACTTTGACAATCAGACTCATAAATTGGCAAACAATGTATTTTGAATAAAAATAAATTAATAAAGAATGGAGGGAAAAATTATGTGCTTCCTTTATATGCCTGGAAGTACTTGCATCCAAATAATTCCCTGGTGATGGGCAATGATATAATTAATACGAGAAGGTTATGTAATGAACTAGATCTCTTTCTGACTTCTGTGTTAATGGCACTGTATCTTAATGCACAGAATTTAAGCTTCATATAAAATAATTTGAACGAGAACTATTTAAAAGCCAGGGTTTAGTTTGCTTATGTGCCAAAGAGTATTTTAAAAAGGTTATGCTTATCTTGCAAGAGCGTTGATGATACCATGAGTATCTAAAACATCATGATTCATTTTCAATATATGATTCATTCAATGAATCACAATATTGTGATGATGAAGAGAAGGAAAACCTAGAATACTTACATTAGGTTTTGTTCAGTACATAGGAAAAACATTGATTAACAAGTTATATTTTTACGTATTTTCTAAACCCATGCATATGCAACACTAAAAGATATGGGACAGTAGGTGTTATACTTGTTTTAATTACAATTGTTCCATTCATTCAGCTTTAAGGAAAACCTCAATTAAATTTAGCATAACAAACAGAATGGGATTATGGCATATGCTGCATAAACTACCTTCTTGACGGGCTACAGCATGGGCGGGAGAATGAGAAGCCTTGATTCTGCCTGCCATAATGTGCTGAGCTGGCCCAGGGGCAGAATCAATCTCCACCAGGTTAAGGGAGCAAATAGGGATCCATTAACCGCAGAGCAAATCTCCAAGTTACTACTTGTCTCCTGGCCTGCTTCTGAGGCTTTGACTCAGTACTTGGAGCAACTCTACTTTTGAGCCCACAATTAAAAATAGCATTCACATAAATAGTTGGGATCGGACAGCCCTCTATGTCTCCCGAAGCAGGTGTATTTCCTATGCTAGGAGTCAAAATGAAAATATAATTTGTCACTGGCAGGAGATACGGCTACCTGATCAGCCCCTGAAATTTTGTTTAATAAAAATTTGCTAGGAAGATTTTTCACTACTCATTGATGCTGTAGAAGAAATATACATGGAGCCTCTGATGTGATTCCATAGGAAAAATCATTTCAAAACTGTTGCAAAACAGAAACAGGTTGTAGTATGTAAAACACAATTCCCCATATACTCACATGCACATCTACTGATATTCATTCTCTGAATCTTAAAGTAATTTAAAAGGATAATTAGTGTGTGGTGTCTGAATTGGTTCCTCTGAGGGTTAGTGTCCATCCTGTTTGTCACTGTTTCTTGCTTAATCCTGTCTAATGAGGGTTTATGTTAACATGGCTAAGCACTTGCAGATATGCACTACCAAGCTAACTAAGCTTAGAGAAGACATGCTGTTCAAATGTCACTGCCTTTGGCTATCTTGCTATAAGATACTGCTTATTATTTACTACAGTTCATATAGAGAGCCTATTTGTATTTGGATTTGTATACAGCCTCTCTTACATTTCTTCTATAGATAAATAGCTCCTACACTTATCCTTAAAAATTTTCCCCCTTAATATTTTAAACTGTTTATTTGTTTCAACTTGCTACTCAAATGAAATAAATATAACTATGCTGCTTTAAAGCAGGGTTTCTCAACTGGTGGGACTCTAGATGGGACTCGGGTTGCAGTGGCGAAACTGGAAGTGCCACGGTGGGAATTCCAGTTTTGCCTTTGTGCGCTTCGATCAGGCATAGGGGGATGGTCCCCTGCCCCTGCTCTTCGACTGAGCTCTGGGAGACCTGTCGCCCACCACACTCATCGACCAGTGGGACAAGATTTTTTTTTACATTACGTAGGTGGGATGTAAGGTGCAAATGGTTGAGAACTGCTGCTTTAAAGGACTCCGGGCAAGTTAAACAGAGCTGTGACAAATGTTACACAAGAAGGGGGTTTTTTTTTTGCCTTGCTCTCTTCAAACAGATTTTTCTGGAGAGTGCATAGACCATGGCCTTGGGATGTGAACTCCTTGCAGGGAACTAAAAATATAATTTTAAACACACTAAGGAGCAGAGAAAACTGAACCTAGGATCCCTGCTTTTTGAGCAACTGTCATAACTACTGAGCTAAGGGCACACATATTTAACATTAAACACTCGCTACTCATAGTTTTTCTGTGCCTAAAATTTTGAGACTTACCCAGGGTTGCACATATGCCAAGTTAATTTTATTCTGCCCCAGTGCCTAAACAAGTATGGAACAGCCTTCTGAGCATGTTCAGAATGAAAGTGCAAGGCAAAAGTAAACATGAAAATGGAATCCAAACCATGTGCAAGCAACAAAAAGGGCAGTCACATAGCTACGTAAGTGCAATTTAGGCATGTAAAAGTGAAATATGATTAACCCATAGAGTTTTACACAGTTTCAGTTCTGTGTTGATGGTCTGACTCCAACAGTTGAGAGCCTACCATGAAGTTTGACTTGTATCTGAATTTCTGCAAAGTTTGACAGTTCAGATCTGGGATCTGGTTCGAGCAAGTGTCTCTGTTTTCCAGGTGAAATTCATTCATGGCATGAATGGACACAAAAGTCTCTCAGCACTACCTGAATCCAATACAGGCAAGTGATTGGAAGATCTGATGCATGTCCCTACTTGTGTAGAGAAGGCTTTTCTACAAGGAACTACCCAGTTCAGTGCTGAGAGCTGCAATGGGCTGGGCTTAAAGGTTCATCTCTGTACAGATACAGTAGTCCCAGCTGTAAACCTATTTAGCTACTATTCTAACCCAAGGGGATGAGTACACAACACTGGGATTGAGAATGAATTTAACTTTTCCAGTTGTTCCACACTCCGTGCCAAAGAATCTGAATGTTCTCACTTAATGTGACTATTGTAGGTATTGCCATGATATACATGAGCTTTTGGAAGAGCACAAAGACATATGTATGTCCTCCCAGATGCAAGGCTATCCTCCCAAAAGAAATAAAATCAGTGTTTACATTTATGACAAGAGAGATCTATGTGTCTTCTACTAGTTCATACAATTATAATATAAAACTTAGCTTTATAGCTTGGATATGAATAATTGCAATTTTGTTAAATATTGCAATTTTTTTTCCCCTGTTGCTCATGCCAAAATGTCCTTTGATTTCAATATGTCTGACTTTGTACTCCATAGGTGCATCCAGATGTGCAGACATGTGTAGTTTGTGGCAGTGCAAACTGCATGCAGCGAACATTAAAACATGTCCCCCACTGCAAATTTGCAGCACAGGGCCAAAATTTGCTACCGGGATTGTCCAGTAGCAATAAAAAAGGCACAAAAAGCAGCGCAACACATGTGGAACAAGCACACAGAAGTACGTGCTGGCACACATCAGTGCTGGCCCCAGCCTCCCACTCTCCCTGGCTGAAGAGCCAGGAGGAGCTGGGTAAGGGCCAATTGCAATTTGTGCCACTACAAGTGCACACTCCTGCATATCTGCATGCAGCCCTTGAGTTTCACTTAAATTTGGCATGGTTTCAGCATCCGACTATAAATCCACCCACATTCACTTAAAACTGGATGTAGGTTTGTTCCAAAATCTTGTGAATCTCTGCAACTCTTTTTCAGCAAGTCTGGTCTAAAATCATTTGTGCAATGAAACATGAGAGCAGGTGAGTTTCTTATTTATATGAGTTTCAAAAAGAACATTTCATACTAAATTGTATTAATTAAAATAGACCAACTTTAAAATATGCAAGTAATATCTTGTACCACCCTTTCCATACTTATGCTTAGCCCAATCAGCAATACACAGTCTGCAAGTTGACATAATAAAAATAAAAATGAGTTGGAACATATTGCTATTGTATTAAAGGAAGAATAGGACAAGTTTACACTGCATTCAGGAAAAAGCTATTTAAAGTCTAGTCTACCAAAATGCTACTTGTGATATATTCGTGATGATAAATAAAATTATTTTGCATCATCTTACCAGCTTTAGAAGGCTGTAGGACAAAGCCAGTTTGATTATCTGTCTACTTGTTGTCAAGTAGTATTTAAATTTTTTCTATTTGAATATTTTCCCAATAAAAAAGAATATATTTAGCCAATTCACCCAATCAGTGTAAGTCAGTGGGTAAATGAACTCACAGACCAAGCAATAACTATATCAGATTCAAATTTAGATAACTTCAATTTAAAAGATTGAAATGTATTCCCCTCACAATTATTAACAAAATACAAAGGAGTGAACAGAAAAGAAAATGGAGACGCAGCAAAGATGTGATGATACAAAGATGTGAAAAAATCTTAATGCAGGTGTGTAGGTTGTAATTATTATTATTATTATTATTATTCTTAAAGATTAGTAAAGATTAAGATTTCTTAACAAGAAATCTTAACAAAACTAATGTGCAAAATAAAGGTTAGTTCACTTACAGGAAAAAAACCAGGAAGGCTACAGTGAGATCCATGGAGCACTCAGACCTTAAACTTAGCGGAACTGATTGCAATAAGAGTTGTTCCTGAGTACTGCCCAAACCATCCTTGGTTTGGGCAGTACTCCTGTACAATTTGGCCACCATGGGTGGCGAATTGGCTGGAGGGTCACACCCAGAGGGTCGTGGTGGATGGGTTGGCTTCGACCTGGAAGGGTGTGGGCAGTGGGGTCCCGCAGGGCTCGGTCCTTGGACCGATACTCTTTAATGTCTTCATTGGCGACTTGGACGAGGGAGTGAAATGTACTCTGTCCAAGTTTGCAGATGACACAAAGCTATGGGGAGAAGCGGACATGCTGGAGGGCAGGGAACAACTGCAAGGAGACCTGGACAGGTTAGACAAGTGGGCAGAAAACAACAGCATGCAGTTCAACAAGGAGAAATGCAAAGTGCTGCGCCTAGGAAGGAAAAATGTCCAGCACACCTACAGCCTAGGGAATAACCTGCTGGGTGGCATGGAAGTGGAAAGGGATCTTGGAGTCCTAGTGGACTCTAAGATGAACATGAGTCGGCAGTGTGACGAAGCCATCAGAAAAGCCAATGGCACTTTATCGTGCATCAGCAGATGCATGACGAATAGGTCCAAGGAGGTGATACTTCCCCTCTATCGGGCGCTGGTCAGACCGCAGTTAGAGTACTGCGTGCAATTCTGGGTGCCACAATTCAAGAGGGATGCGGATAACCTGGAGAGGGTCCAGAGAAGGGCCACTCGTATGGTTAAGGGCCT
>NW_005841842.1:2095891-2111588 GCF_000455745.1 Alligator sinensis | reverse complement strand
CTTTCCTGCCTATGCAGGGGGTCGGACTCGATGATCTATTGAGGTCCCTTCCAACCCTAACATCTATGAATCTATGAATCTATGAATCCTTTCAAAAATATTATTTAAAATCCTTCAGTGGTGACAAAAGCAAAACTGTAGAGATCATCATGGCTAGCCCAGGCTTCCTGTTCTCCATCCTCAGAGGTTTTCTCCCATCATTAGAGGTTTTTAAGACCCAGGGAGACAAAGCCTTGGATGGGCTGACATAGTTAGGGATGGTTCTGTTTTGAGCAGCAGGTTGGACAAGATGCCCTTCTGGGGTGTGTCCTCACATGCAGGGATATGTGGTTGCTGAAGCAAACAGCATTGGCATAAATTTGTGCTCCTATTTTTGCTGCTGTGCACACCCCTGCACATGGGGTAGGTGTGCTGTGGGGCAAATTGTCCTGGGTGGGGCAGGCGAAGTTGGGGTTAGCACCTGTGCTGGCCCCAGCAGCCTTACCTGAGGTCCTGGGGGCCTTTGGGGGCAGCAGCAGCCCCAATCTGGCCGCTCAGACTGGCATCTGGCAGCCAGTGCATGGCTTTGGCCAGCCAGGCTCTGTTTCTGGTAGAGCTTTTTTCAGCTGTGTTTTTTTTTTTGTTGACAAAATAACCCCACCACACTGCTAATTAGCAGTGCAGTGAATGGGTGCACATGTACTACATGCGGTTTGTGGTGTCTCACATTGCTTTGAGATGCCACAAACCACACATGTGAGCTCATCTGGACGTGCCCCGAGGTCACTTCCAACCATAATTTTCTATGATTCTATGATCAGGGTAGGAAATCTGATAGAATCAGGTAAGACTACAGATTTATAAGAAAAGAGGATGAATGATGAACAGAAAAGGATGCTTTTGCTATACTTTTTAACTGCTGTATCTCCTGTACATCAGGAACTCAGAATTAGTACCACTGCATTCTACAGTATATTACTGTTCCTAATCAAAAGGACATCCGATATACATTGCAACAACTTATTGGTACTTTTATTATAGTAAGGTGAAATTTATTTTATAATGTGCATTAATAACTTAAACCTGTTTCAAAGCAAAGTACTATTGTCAACATCCCTATGAAGGCATTTCTTCAGTTGCATTTTATTGCCCTTCTACAGCCAAATGAATTTGGAAGCTGCTTCATCATAGACTGAAGTTCCTAAGTTACTTGTTAATTTGGGGCTCTATCCAGAAGGGATATATAGACCTTGGAAGGCTGCACATACTGCATTGCTCAGGGGGTAATCATAGTATTCCTATTCCAGCACAGAGTACCATGCCCATTAAGGAGAGGATACTTTTATCTCTTAATAGAGAAGATCTCCTGCAGCTGAGAAAGCTAAGAGTCCCTTTGAGCTTTCTTGGGCTAGCAGCCACAAAGGTTATTTTCTGCAAGATCAGTCCTGAAGTGATTAGCAATTACTAAAAGTTAAATCTGGTCCACAGTTAATTTATTTAAATCTCTTAATTTCATTATATTGTAGGCAAATTACAAGGACAGTAAATGACTTGTCATGAAAAACTATCCATCGCCAAGACACAGAATGTTCTTCTCAATTCTTACAAGTAGATGTAATTTGTTGTGGAAAATATAAAAGGTGCTGGAATTTGTTTGAAATGATTAGCTTCATAAAAGGAACAGGTCTTTCTGCACCACTCTCCACACCTAGACTGAAAAAGGACCATGTAAAATCTTCACAGGGAAAAAAAGTAAAGCCTTCTCTAGCTGCTACCCAGCTGGGAGCCCTCCCAGCCTTATGAGATCAACAATCAGAACATACACATAGAGGTGAATCAGCTGGTCTTGCATGGCGTAGGTAATGATTAGGGATCTATCTTATTCATGATTTCTTATTTTTCATGGAAACTGCAAAAAAACCCAAAAAAAGTTTCTGCGAACCCCCCAAAAATGGTGACCCCCATAATTTTGGTATGGAATCATAAGGGGAAAAATAAAACTTACTAAAAATAAAATGCTAGCTTCCTAGTGGCCTTGCCTCACAGCCTGTTGGGGTGGGGAGGGGAGCACTAGCATGAAGAGAAGCAGCAAAGATGGCAGCTGCCTTCATCCCCCACCCCTTTCTTCTACATTGGCCAAGAGTGCTGCCTGTCATATGGCCCTTCTCCTCTCTACTAATCAGCAGTGAGGGGTGAGACTACACAATGGGCAGCACTTTTGACCAATCAGTGATGAGGGGTGGGCCACCAGGGCCCGTCGGCCAATCAGTGGTGGGGGACCACCATGAAAAGACTACAAAAATGGCACTGTGCACATCAAGTGACCCACGATTTTCCCTTCTCCTGTGCAGGAATTAAGTAGATCTCGAATAATGATCTTAAATGAAGGACAAAGATCAAAGGAAAAGCAAAGAAATATTGCTAGAAGGAAAACCTCGGTACAATGCAGAATTACTGTCTCTTCCCTCCAAATACATAAACACTTTCAAGATTTATCCTTTCTTGCACATAAATAAATAACAAGATAACAGTGAAGTATCACTCTAAGCCTTTTTGAGGACAACAATATGTTTGGGGTATGTAACAAGAAACAATTTAGGGCTATGTCTTCCTGGCTGATAGAACTCCTGCGTTATGATATATGGGTTTCAAACCTATTGAATCAACATTACCAGGTTGCAAAACAGGCTCAGAAAGGATTTCTCAGGTGGGACAAAGATTCTTTTAGGTTATTGGGTAAAAAGCTGGTGGCAACATGGCCATGAAAAAGTAGGGGTGGGCCATGAAAAAGTAGGGGTGGGCCCTGTGCTGTTCATTGCCAGTTAGATGTACTGCTCCTGGTACTGGGCATATCTCTCCCCACTGGGCATATCTAAACATTAAATTAATTCTACTAAATAAGCTCTGGAACAGTTCACACTGGAGTTTATTGCTCCTAGGCACTGCTTTTATACATGTGCTGAGGACCACAACACATTGAGCCAGGTTGAAGCATCCCTGGCTGGCAGGGGATCCAGAGGGGTCAGCCTGCCAGCCCAGACCTGCTCCGATCCAGCTCAACATACTGCAGAGAATCTGGCTGGGGCATGAGGGTGCTTCAGTGCAAGGCTAGCTGGCAGGAAGCCCTCCCACAGAAACACCCTTGTGCCCCAGCCAGCTTCTTTAGTGTCTACACATGCATTGTAGTGGACTAAATAATGCCCCGTGGTATAGTACTTCTGTTGATAAGTACTAACTTACAGCGGCATGTATTAGTTTACTGTGGCCTAATAGGTGTAGCTGCTGAAACCTTACTTCAGAGGTAATTAGGCAACTCTCCAGTAACATCTCATGTAGATGCATCCACTGGAGCTGAATCCCAATAAGATGTCTCCCCTCTGGATGGAGGAGACGCACTTTTTTACTTTAAGCACCTACACGCTACTTAACCATCTAAAAGAAGGTTTCTAAATTATACTTATTAACATATATAAATATTTTAGATACTATTCCACCTGTGTAACTAAAATTTTCAGACATTCTCAGAAACTAGTCACTCTGGCCACTTATACTCAGATGAATAAGATTTCTGCTTTTGCCTAAGAACCTGAACCAAAGGTACCTTTCAGGGCAGAGCCATCTCCTTAACCCATATAGCCATTTTCCACATGGCTTGTTCTTCTTCTGGTTTCCATATATCTTCCCTCTTAACTGCTCAGTGGGCCAGATTCAAGAAGAAGGAAAAAGGGTACTCTGGACCTTGTCTAGCCCCTGACCTATGGAATTTTGGGAAGGGGGAGATGTGGATTCAACCTCCCTCTGCCTGAGATTGGCCTAGAGTTCAGCTTTCCCTCCCCCTGGGCAAGTGTCTTTACCAGTCCAGTAGGTTCTAATGTTGGAGGATCCTCCTTTTTTCACCAATCACTAGTCATGTTTTTTTTCTGTCAACTATTTCAAGGATTTGTATAGAATTATGGGGGCAAAGTTCTTCCAGAGTAGAAAAGGACTGCAATAGAGTGTAAATGGATGTAGAAAAGTGATGTTCAACCTCCAGCTGCTGGGCCGAATCCAGTCTACAGGGCCATGTCATATAGCCTGTGGGGCTCTCCATGTGTTCAGAAATTTGGCAATGGGGGAGTGGTGGCAGAATTAATTGTCACATTTCTGGAAGCTTAATTTGATTGACAGGCCTTGACCAAAAATAAAATCAATTTCCTCAACTAAAATCAAATATTTCTTCTATTAGAAAGCATTTATTAATTGAAAAATAGAAGAAATTATTACTTTTTAGCTCATGTGGGCTCATAAATTAAGCATGCCATCTCTTTTAGGGATGTGTTATTAAACACAGCCCCTAAAATGGCTCATCTCAATAAGTGTATAAATTTAGAGATGTCAGGACAAATTTTTTTTTATACTTAAATAGGAAGTTAGATCTTAGTGCACTACTTACGTACATTGTGTGCACAAACATGTTTCGTAACTTAAGCAATAACACAGGCAAAAAAACTAGGATGAAAGTATTCAAGATATGATAGAGGTCCCTTTGAAAATTTGGTCCTGAGTGTGGTATATTTAATAATTTATAATTTCCAAGAAAAAGTATATACTATCCTGCCTAAATGAATTTTACTGTTGCCATGTCAAGGTGAACTTTAAGAACAGATGTTTAGAATGTCTTAGCAAAGGAATCTCCCTTAGACCTGAGATTACAAGCAAACTAGTTTGCTACTCCAGTACCTATCTTGACTATTCAGGATCTGCCATGTACAGAACAGTTTTGGGTAGAAACCAATGGGAACACATTCAAAGGTGTTGATAAGATAGGTTAGGGGAAGCTACTCCTCATTTACCAAGTCCTGTTTTTGTTGTTGTTTCTTTTTTTTCACAGTGCCTTCAAGAGGTGCTCATGTCATATTGTCAAACTGATAATTTTTTGGATATAAGAAGAAAATGGCCCGGTCAGGGTAGATATCTTAGATGCTTCCAAATATGGTATTTGGTTATGACATCTTTCTCCTTAATGTCTTGTTGGTATGATTATCATTGTTTAATTCTCAGTGGAAATGTTCTCTGGAAATTTTCAATTATGTTGAATGTATTCAATTCTGTCAGGCAAATCAAAATGAACTATTTTGTTGGAGGTCTATTTAACCTGAATTGGAATGTATAGTTAATTTCATGGAACCATAATAATTTTTTTTTTAGTTAACTTATCTGATGATCTGGAGCTGCTGGTCAGAGAACTTACACAAAATTATTTAAATGACTTTGGAATTAAGCTAAATTTATTAATGATGCCCTGTGGCCCCATGGAGATGGTAGTTTGGGTGCTCCCAGAATTTCTTTATGGGCAGGGTTCTTCAGACTAAGTTGTATGATACCTTATTGGAATTATAAGATTACTGGCCATCATGAGTGATGTAGTATAGCCAGGTGAAAAAGGGAAGAATGAAGACAGAGGCATTCTAATTATGAGTTATGGCAGCACTGTTAGCAGTAGCTTAATATCAAACTGACTCAAAACAAGGCATTCTGATTCAGTTTAACAGTGTGTCAGGAATCAGCGTGATTACAAACAGAGTGATTCTAATTTGCCATGGTGCTTGTTTGAGCATTTAGACATCTCAAACTGATCAGACACCCCTGCCCCCTTGTGAGTCAACACCTTGCCTGCCAGCATGAGTCCTTAAGGTACCCAAGGAGTCTTACCTGTCATGACTTTGTTGGAATACTTATTAATGGGAGGAAGTTCTTAAATCCTGTTTTTCTTGGTTCCCTCTTGGTTCTTGTGAGCTGGCCTTGGTCCCAGGGCTCTGCCTCCCCTACACCCCACCTAATGCCAACCAATGAGATGTTAAGACTCAGCCAAATCTGACTTTTGGCTAGCAACCATGGATGGGGCAATGGCCCCGGTTTATCAGAAGACAAAGTTAAAGTCCAGATACAGTCCCTTTCAAAGAGTCCTTATTCCTCCTTATGCATCAAAGTTTGCCTAACTCACCTCCTTTGAACCTCTGGGGAGTATAACTTACCTCAGGCACCCTTCCCTGAGGGTACTCATGGAGTTCACCACTTTTCTCTTTCTTTTCCCTCCACAGACTCGCTGCCATCCCAGGCTCTGCCTGTATCATCCAGAATCTATGGATGTTGGGAAGGTAAATATCCTGGCTCCTTTGAGCCAGCTTTGGTCAGATACTCAAACTACCTGGGTTCCCAACAGTCACCCCTGCTGGGGTGCACAGTCTTTCCACACTGTGCCCATCTGACCTCGAACATCCAGTTATGTGTGACTCTGGCCTGGATGTTCGATGGTGCTCGCCTCACCATCCCCTGCGATCTGTTGAGAAGGTGTCTACTTCCAGTGTGGTGTTCCTCAATCTCACCTGCCACTACTTTGAATATTCTTTCAGTGGTGGGTTTGACCACTTGGGGTCTTTTGACGAAGGAATGTCTATCCAACAGTCTTCTGCGAGGCTCCACCTCCCCTATACCTTGCCCTTACACCAAGCCTTGATGGGTCACGGTTGTCCTCCTGGCCAGGTTCCCAACTGTTGAGCCTCTGATTACTTTTGAAGGGGGTGGTCCTCCCTGCTAGAGCTAGGGTTTGCTTCAGAGAGGGGGGGGGGGGGGGGAGGGGTCCTCCCTGCAAAACCTTAAGCAGCCTGAGATATCCTACCCTGGTTGCAAAGTTGCCACCCTTCCCTAAGGCTATCACACCAAGCCTGGGGTTTGAGTAACACTGAGGTTCCAAAAGAGCTCTGACCCAGAGCCCCTCCAAAAGGGGGAAACACAACCCCCCCCCCCACACTGGTATAATCAGAGGGACACAACTGTCCCCTTGCCGGGCCTCACTGCCTAGTTGCCGACTACCCGCCCTTGACACTATGGGTCTAGGTTAGGCCCTGTATGTGGCCGGGGTAGCCTGAGGACTCCTTCACAATTCTTCTCCCTCATCACCCAGCCTTTTATTCTTTCGGGCCACTTGTGGTCCTCTGATGGATGCTTGTCCCCATGTCCCTCGCTGGATTGGTGCCACGCCGCTGATGGCCATGCTTTGCAGCCCCTCACGCTGCCCTTGCCTCCCGTCTCCCACCTGGTGTGCCTCTCCGGCTTTCCAAGTGCCCACGATGGTTGCACCTGGTCTGGCTCAGGGAGTTACGTCAGCCTTTCCAGCCCCTCTGTTGCAGCCACTGGTGTCGGGGTCTTTCTGTGCCCCTCTACTCCTATGTCTGGATTCCCAGTCATGGGGAGCCACCTCCGGCTCTCGGCTCTTTTTGCAGCAGCCAGCAGTCTCTGGCTTGCAGCTTGGGCTGGAGCATTTTTCCCCGCCAGGGAAAGCAGCCTCTGGCTCCTCTTGCTCCCATGGGAGTATTAGAGAGACACCTCCTGCTGGTGCTCTTGCTGGTACCAATCTGCCCCCCTCTTCTTTGCTGAAGGTCTGTTTTATTTCCGCCAGCCGGCGATTGCCGATGACGTCACCAGCCGGACGCAGCTGTATAAAGGTGTGGCTGACGATCCGCGCAGGTCTTTCCTCGTGTTCCGTCTTTGCCATGGGTCCCACTGTGGGTAAGTGTTGCCCTTTACCCTCTGTGGGTTCCCCCTTCTGCTTTTCCCTGTGACACACGCCACCCTGGACTCCCTGGAGGATCCACTTCCGGTCCTCTCCAGATATTGGTCAGGGTGATTTTTAACAATTTTCCGGAGTGCCGGCTGGTGAATCTCTGGCAGCACATATTTATAAAGCATGTCCATACCGAGATCGGGTGGCTCCTTCGATCCGCGGCGGTGTTTTGTTGTTGCCGCTTCTTCTGTCACTCCTGTGCCAACGATAAGTCTGCTCTCATGGCAGTGTCCTTGCCACAGTAATGTTTTTGCTATTCATCCCAATTTGGAGCAAAAACAAAGGTTGAAATGTTGGAGTATCCCTCAGGATAGGAGGGATATTATTGTAATTTTTCTCAGTTCTAGTCATGATAATAATATACATTAAACTGCAACCTTCTACTATCATGGTACAAAGCATTACATCTTACAAGAGTGTTCATATAGTTGCCTGAGATATTACTGCATGTCATGATAATTTGTTCATGAGAGTATGTTCATGAATATACAAGTTCATTACTGGCTTTTATCTCAAACATTGCTTTCTGTTGAAGATACATAAATTTGCATTGCAAGCACATTTTGGACAGTCAAATTTGAAATGCCATGGTCAATGTAATTTTCCCCACATCATACCTCACCAGAATCTCAAGCTTTCAGGGCATTTCTACATGAGATGTCTAGTGTGGAGCTGCCTAATTAGCTTCACGGTAAAGTCTTGGTGTCTATATTAGGCTGCAGTAAACTAATTAACTCTGCCATAGGTTAGTAGTAGTACTTGTAAATACTAGTAATATCCTATGGCAGAGTTCTTTATTGAACAGGAATGCATGTGTAGATACTGACAGGGCTGGCTGGGGCATGAGGGTGCTTCAGTGGAGTCCTGCCTGCCAGCTAGGCTTGCACTGATGCACCCACATGCCCCAGCAAGCCCCTCTGCAAAATGTTGAGCTGGATTGGAGCAGCCCCCAGCTGGCAGGCTGACTCCCTGGGCCCCCTCCCTGCAATCTGGGAATGCTCCAACTCTGCTCAACGTGCTACGGTCCTGGGCACACAAGTAAACATGGTGTCCAGGAGCAATACACTCTGGCACAATTTGTGCCTGAGTGTATTGCTTCACATTAATTGCATGTATAGATACACCCCCAATCATCCTTTAGAGGCAAAGTCTCTTGGGAGAGAAGTTAATTCACCTTCTGTGTCCAGTTAAACCCTTGTGAGGACATTTGTCTTTCAGGAACTCATTTTCTACAAGCTGAATCATGACCAACTGATTTCAGATAGGTCTCTGAACAGACAACAGATAACAAAGTTATTTTACTGGCAAGTAGACATATTTTTAAGTTCAAAGGTTTTGCTTCATGGATGTTAGTATGAAAGTACAAAATTAAATGTATTTGGTGGTCATCATGAATGAATAAAGAAATCCAAATCTCAATGAAAATTGTAATCTATCCAGGTGAATTTCACCTGAATTTGTATAGAAACCACTGCAAGACAGTTTTAGGGTACTAAAAATAACTCTTATAATAAACTCTTTAAGAATATACATTTATTTAACCTTCAAAAAGACATTTAAAAAGTGATGTAATCCTGTTCTGTAAATCCTAGTATAGGGGAAAGGTAACCAACACCTAAGTAGTCTTCAGTCTAACAGAGAAAAGTTTAGCAAGAATCAAGTGGAAGCTAAAACACCTGAGAAGGAAAATGAGGCAAAATGTTAATACTGTGGATATTTAATCACTGGAACAAATTACCAAGGGATGTTATGTAGTCTACTTTTTCTGGAGTGTTTAAATCAAGACATGATGTGTTTCTTAAAGACACGTTCTAGTTCAACATCAGGTTAATTATATCAATTACAGAATTCATAAAAGAAATTCCCTGGCTTATTTAGGAGGTCAGACTAGGTGACTGTAATATTCCCTTCTAATCTGAAATTATATGTACTGGTATCTATGAAAAATTGTGATTTTGTTTGATTTTAGTATATATACTAACCAAGATTTGTGAACCTAAGCATAGTTCTACTTAGCACAATTCATTGCCATGCTGATATATCCTGAGTTATCTGTGAACACTCTAGCTCATATTCTCTAGAGTCTACCTGTCAAAAGGCAGTGCTGTGGAGAAACACCCAGGCTAGTTCTGTATGCACTAGTTTTGGAGCTGGACACAGTTTAGCCATGTTAGAGAGGCAGCCCGGCTAAGAAGCCCTCTCTTTCAAGTTTTTCATTGTTCACATATGATCTACACCGGCAGCTTAGCAGTTAAGTGCTCTAAACTGCTTTTATTTCCGTGCTTTTTATGGTCAATAACATTTTCTTTCACACAAAAAAATAGTCCTTTTTGTTTTACCTATTTAAAATCTTAAAAACAGCTATTTTTATAAAAGTAATAAAAACACTCCACGTGTATGCTTAGTAACCCACAATTCTCAGGTGGCTAAACGCAGTCAGCGTTTAGTCTCATACAGCTGAGCTTTGCAAGTGTCTCATGATAATGGAATCCTTGTGAGTTGTTATTAAGACTTTTCTGTAATATACTGTTACTGTTTTAAGGTCTCTTTAGTTCAGTAAAGAAAAGATGGAATCAAATGTTTAAATTTACGTCAAAAATGTGAGCAAATATTATGATAATTAAAGAAGGTATTTTAAAGAAAAACGTTTAAATTATTCATAGCGCTAAGGGAATGATTTTCTTGTTGATATGGGATATGGACAGGGAGTTTAATGTTTTCAGCCTCATAAGAGAAACTTAGACTACCAGACACCTTAATTTATTCTGAAAAGTGAATCATTATAGGGCATGCATAATTTTAAGAGTATCCATGGAGGCCAATGCCTGGCCAACTCATGTGATTTAACACAATACAAACACAAAAGGATAGGTTTACGGTATATTGTAGAAATGGTTAAACTCATTGGTATAAAGATCCTCCTTCTCCCCCAAACTTCTGTGCACTTTAAAAATGTTCTGAAATGTTTGACTTCACATGTGACATCCAGAGAGGTGCCTTAAGTATTTTCTGTTGAAATTAATAAGTGCCCCTAGGACAATGGATGAGAACCCAGGTTTCCCTTTCCTAGCTGAATACCCTAATCATCTGACCACCTAGGACTTGGCTGCCTCGTTTGGTTTCCTTCTGGCCCTGTGACTTCTGTATTCTTGGCTCCATAGTGGCACACTATCGATAGAAGGGTAAAAGCTGTGCACAGATAGATTATCCCATTGCCTGGCTAGGACCCTCTCCTGAGAAGCTGAAGATGTAGATTTAAAACCCCTCAGCCTGAGCAGGATATAGAATCCAGTATTCTTCATGTGGCTTCTCTTACCAGTAAAGTAATATACACATGGTATGCGCTTTTTCCTCAGCTATGTAGATCCAGTGGAAACTTCGGAATGAAAGGAACCATGAGCACACCCAAAGGATTGGGATTCTTAAAGAAAATAGGTTGCATTTAGGCCCTTTCAGATTCCCCACCTGGATAACACAAATGCTTAGGCACAAGAGTAACTCAGACCAGAGGGATTCTGCACATGCCCCAGAAGCCTATATTTTAGGCACTTAGGAAATTTTGTAGTCCAAAATGCAGGAACTACTGGGTGTTCTGGAATGCTTAGTTTGAACTCAGACACCTAAATTCTGCCTAAGTCCTGCTTCAGGTTCCTCTGGTGTTTTTATGGATATTGATCTATTTATTTTTCTTGCTTGTAATTGATTGCACAGCAAAATAAGGCCTTAATAGTTGATTGGTACTCCTTTGGGATATAGTAATACAAATTGCAATTACATTTAAAAGCATAATATTAAAATAATAATGTTGCAAAGTCAAGCACTTGAAGAGGTTGCCCAAGCAGCAGTATGTCTGCTTGTTGTATGCATTATGATATTATAGTCAAATATTCACATTCTGTTTTTAGTAAAAAATTCTTGCCTCGTTGCATTTAGAAAATAATTTTCCCCTAATATTTTCCCCCTTTGCTTGACATAAATTTAACATTGCAAGCCTTTCCCTAGAAACAATGCTTTGTATTAAACTTTTGTAGAATATTTCAGCTATAGTATACTCCAGCTATAGTATACAAGAAGTTATTGAATAGCCAAAACCTCCATCAATATCCCCTAAAATATTGTCAGTTTCAAAGAAAATTGACTAAAAATAGTTACAAAGCAGGAACAACTGAAGGGAGTATAAAATGTAAACACACATGTATTTGTCTATACAAATGTTTTATTCCTAATGTGGAGTTTTTAACACCTTTTTATTTATTTTAAAAGGTCTGTCAGTTCAGTTTTAACAGTGCCCTAGGGCTCTAAAACAGAAGCCATTAGGTACTCTTAGAACCAGTTTTACCTGTTCTAAAATGTCTAGTGTATAAGCTGTCTCTATGTACTAAGATGTAGCTTATTCAGTGAGATTGTGCTTGGTATACATTGTTTATGTTTCCTAGCATTGCAAGGTTACTTTTGACAAAATGGAACATTAATATACAAATAATGATTCTGACATATACCGAAGGCAGAATTCTACTTCCCTTTTGGATCTAAATGACAACTTTCTGTCTACATAAGGAGCATTTTGGACATCTCCACACAGGTAGTAATTCTACCTCCTCTGCACTGTTGATGTGTAAGCATGTAGACAGAGTATATACAGTAGGCTATAAACTGGTGGGGTACTTTGTGCATTCATTGTGGACACCTACCTGCATCTAAGTCACAAAACCCACAACTAAGGGTATTAGACTGTAGGATAGGAGAGAACTTCCTTCTGTTTACCTCAGGTATTTGGGTGGTTAGCACTTATGCTCAGAAAATCAGTTTCTACCTTTTCCCCATAAAGAGGCTTGAATTTGTATCTCTCAGATTTCCCATCACAATGACTGAGCCACTATACCATAGGATAGGCAATGATCAAGCATCTCTTCAGTAATCCTTTTGAAGCTGACCCCCTGAATAGTCAAGGGAGAGCAAACCAAATAGAGATTGTGTGGATCTGCAAGAGGGATGGTTCTGTGTTAGAGAGCAGGCCCTAGGTTTAAGCCTGGAACCTTGCTCCTGATGAAGCAGAAACTTCTTTTTTTTTTGTTATTCCAATTGTTGTATCCAATAAATAACAAAGGGAAGGGGAAGTGGCTCAGCTTCAAAAACAGTGTCAGAGAAGGGCTTAGATAATGCCTAACTTGTGGGATGGTGGTTTGAGTAATATACTGGGAAGTTAGAGAATTATAGATTCAAACAAACCCTCTGGGCACTGGGAGGAGAGAGGATTTCCAGCTTCCCGGGTGTGTCCTAACCATGCAACGATTAAGAAAAAAGCATAAGGAGGGTCCTCCCCCATTCATCTTCCTAGACATATGCACAGGTGCACATGTACAAACCCAGCCAGTGCATAATTTAACTGAGCATGCTCAGTCTATGCTGTCATGCTTACTCATCTATAGCATAGAGGCAGGACCAGAACTTGCTAAGAATGTGACTAGAAAACTGCTGTTCAGCTGCCTGATAGGAGTAGACTTCTGCCCCAGCTTTTAGCTAAATCTTCCTGATTTAGCTAAGATGTACATACTAATGCAAAGGTTCACCCAGGTCTACGTAGCCTACCAAGCTTTCAAGGGTAAGGTATCCTCATTTCTGTTGTCAACCACACAAGGGTGCCCTGGCTGCTCTGACTTCCTAAAACGACTGATCAGGTTACCTGTTTTCAGTTGGCTTGATGGCAGGTAGCCTGCAGCATAAGCCTGGATCAATGTTCTCATGCATGTTGGTACTACAAGACATCTTTAGCCCTCTGTCACATCGCTGCTTTCTAACTATGCAATGCATATATAAATAATTCACTTGAACGTGTTCTTCTTCCTCCATTTTCATTATTTTAACAGCAGTTTCACCTTAGAGAATAGCTTTAAGGATCCTTTTTTCTCAACTTGCATGGCTATAGCAGAGACACAGCAATACTTTAAATAGTCATGGTAGGGCTGTGGTTAGACATTTATATAGGATGTTCTTCCCCCAAGCATACACACACACTCACTGCATGGTATTTGTAGCCTCATAATGAAATTCTGTTTGGTCCTTTGAATGGTGGGCTTTAAATTAGGCTCATCAGGGGAAGGGGAAGATGAGGGCGGAGGAAGCCTTGGACCACTAAACCAAGCGTCACCCACAAGAACAGCCCAGCCTAGACTGACTACGAGCAGAACAAATACCCAGGTAAGCAACAGGGGCCCGGGTAGTACTGAGATTAGGGGGCCAGTGCACACATCTTCAGGAGGCCTCAAATGCCTCTACACTAATGCTCGTAGTATGCAGAACAAGCACGAGGAACTCACCCTCCTGCTAGCTAACACCAACCCAGACATAGCGGGGCTCACCAAAACGTGAATATCAAGGGTCTTGTCCTTTGGGCAGTGAATATCAAGGGTCATAGGCTGTACAGGAGGGATAGGACAGGGAGGAGAGGTGGGGGTGTGGTGCTCTATGTCAAGGAGAAATACACATCCTCAGCGAGTGGCACTGGGTCAGAGAAGGGGCACACTGAAGTGCTCTGGGTTAGAATACAAGGAAGACAAGGAGAAAGGGACTTAATGGTGGGGGTCTACTACAGACCACCCAACCAAGGGGAAGAGCTAGACCAGGAATTCTTAAGTCAGCTCACGGAGGTAGTTAGGTCAAAGGACGTGGTCATCATGGGTGACCTGAACTTTCCAGACATCTGCTGGGAAGAGCAGTCAGCCAGGTCTGACCACTCACGTAGGTTCCTAGCTGAGATACAGGACCTCCATCTAACCCAGGAGGTGCACAGCCCCACCAGGGGAGATGCCTTGTTGGATCTGGTCTTGGCCACGGGCGACAACCTGGTGAGGGGTCTGTGGGTGCTCGACCACCTGGGCAACAGTGATCATCACCTGTTGGAATTCACCATCCAGTGCAAGGTGGCAAAGGCCTGTAGCAAGGCAACAGCCTTGGACTTCAGGAGGGCAGATTTCAATGAGGTAAGAAGAATAGTCGGGGAGGCACTGAGGTCCCAGAGGGGAGGGAAGCCAGTTGTCCAGGAAGAGTGGTCATTCCTTAAGGAGATGATCCTCCAAGCCCAAAGGGAGGTAATTCCAACATGGATCAAAGGGGACAAGAGGGGACAAAAGCCCCCATGGCTCACCAAAAGCATATGGGAACATCTCCTAGCTAAAAAGGAGGCATACACCCAATGGAAGGGAGGGGCCATCACCAGGGAGGACTATACCTCAGTTGCTCAGGGCTGTAGGGGGGCGGTCAGAAAGGCCAAGGCAGAGATGGAACTGGGACTAGCTACCCAGATCAAGGACAACAAGAAGTCCTTTTTTAAATACATAGCGGGTAAAAAGAAGGTACCGGGTAATGTGGGGCCTCTGCAGGACACACTAGGAAATCTAGTCATCACACCAGACAACAAAGCTAACATATTTAACAATTTCTTTGCCTCTATTTTTCTGAGCAGGGACCGGGTCACCCCCCGCCCCCCTCATAGGTCCCAGGGGAGGTGTGCCCAGGCCTAGGGTCAATGAGGACCTAGTCAGAGAACTTCTGGAGGGACTGGATTCATTTAAATCAGCAGGTCCTGATGATCTCCACCCTAGAGTGTTGAAGGAATTAGCAGAGGTCATTGTGGGACCAATGGCACAGCTTTACAAGCACTCATGGTGATCTGGCGTGGTGCCAGAGGACTGGAAAAGGGCCAATGTGGTTCCCATTTTCAAAAAAGGGAGGAAGGAGGACCCAGGAAACTATAGGCCAATCAGTGTTACCTCAGTCCTGGGTAAGCTTTTTGATAGAATTATCCTGGCACATGTCTGCAAGGGGCCAGCAGGGGAGATTATGCTTAGGGGCAACCAACACAGGTTCATTAGAGGCAGGTCCTGTCAAACCAACCTGATGGCCTTCTATGACCAGGTCACAAAATCTTTAGATGGAGGTGTAGCAGTGGACGTAGTCTTTCTGGACTTTAGGAAGGCCTTTGACACTGTCTCTCACCCCATTCTCATTAAAAAATTAGGGGACTATGACATCGACACTTACACAGTCAAATGGGTCACTGGTTGGCTGGAGGACGACACCCAGAGAGTGGTGGTGGACAGGTCATTTTCAACCTGG
>NW_005841842.1:2089645-2095881 GCF_000455745.1 Alligator sinensis | reverse complement strand
TGTGGGCAGTGGGGTTCTGCAGGGCTCGGTCCTCGGGCGTGCACTGTTCAACATCTTCATCAGTGACTTGGATAAAGGGGTAAAATGCACTCTGTTCAAATTTGCAGATGACATTAAGATGTGGGGAGAAGTGGGCATGCTAGAAGGGAGGAATAGGCTGCAATTCGATCTAGACAGGTTACAGGGGTGGGTGCATGAGAACAGGATGGGTTTTAACACTGACACATGCAAGGTACTGCACCTGGGGAGGAAGAACCGGCATCAGACCTACAGGCTGGGGAACTCCCTTCTCGTCAGTGCAGAGCAGAAAAGGATCTTGGAGTCATCGTTGATGCCAAAATGAACATGGGCCGACAGTGTGGGGAAGCAGTCAGGAAGGCCAACCGTACCTTGTCATGCATCCACAGATGCATCTCAAGAAGGTCCAAGGAGGTGATCCTCCCCCTCTATGCAACACTGGTCAGGCCGCAGTTGGAGTACTGCATCCAGTTCTGGGCACCGCACTTCAGGAGGGATGTGGACAGCATGGAGAGGGTCCAGAGGAGGGCCACTCGTATGATCAGGAGTCAGCAGGGCAGGCCCTTCGAGGAGAGGTTAAGGGACCTGAACCTGTTCAGCCTCCACAAGAGAAGGCTGAGGGGGGATCTAGTGGCCATTTACAAACTAGTCAGGGGGGACCAGCAGGTATTGGGGGAGTCCCTGTTCCCCTGAGCACTACCAGGAGTGACACAAAATAACGGTCACAAACTGGCAGAGGGTAGATTTAGGCTAGATATCAGGAGGCACTACTTCACTGTCAGGGCGGCTAGGATCTGGAACCAACTTTCAAGAGAAGTGGTGCTGGCTCCTAACCTGGCAGTCTTTAAAAGGAAGCTAGATAAACATCTTGCCAGGGTCGTTTGACCCCAGTACTCTTTCCTGCCATGACAGCGGGTCAGACTTGATGATCTCCTGAGGTCCCTTCTGACCCTAACCAACTATGAAACTATGAAACTATAAAGGCAAAGGGGAAAATGTGTAAACCCTGATCTAGCAAAGCACTTCAGCACATGCTGATCTTCACTGGAACTATTCACATGCTTTAAGACAAGCCTATTTTTAAGTGCCTTCCACTGGAATGAGGATGAAAAGATGAGTCATGAACAAGCATATCCCCACTCCAACAGGTTTGAGGAGAGTTATGCAGTGTTGTTTAAAGAGGCATTGGCTATATCTGTAGATTAGTTACTGCAATTAGGGTAGCATTTTCCATCCCCAAGTGGTGTCTTTGGAAATATCACAGACCACAGGACATGGATACTGACTGATGACAGCATAGTAATAAGTGGCTGTTATGCCTTTGTTGGCTTGTGTAGAAAGCTGAGGTGATTGCAAAGAGAAAGAGACCCTACTTCTACAGCCTCCCCAGTATTCTGTATGGTTGAATAATGGTTTCATAGAGTTGGGGGGTAGTTATTACACTGACTCTTCAGTTTACATCGCTTAACTTGGCCCTGCCACAGCACTACTAGCCACAGCATAGAGAAGGGAATGGTGCCATGGGCATATCTACGATTCTGAAAAGGGGGCAGGGGCAAAGATGGTGTGGTGCATCATTATATATAACATAACACTATTATATATAACAACACCTTTTCCTCTGGTAAAACAGAAACTAGAAGTTTTACTAATATACTCAGGGGCCATCACTATATTATTCAGTTTAAGATCAAAGCAAAAATATATATATAACTTTATTGAAATGTTCACTAATTCACCAGATGATATATAAAGTTAAAAAAAACACAACAAACTTGGTAAAAATATCTGTCAATGCAGTCAAAAGATATTGTGTCCTGTGGTCACTACAGTTAAGTGTATGTCTCAGATTCACAAAACAAAATGTGGTCTTCTTGAGTATCTTGACAGTGCCTCCAACACTGTACTATTGATCATGTCAACACCTGAGTTAATATGACCACATTCAAGTTAAGGTTTTTAGCTAAAGCTAAAAACAGTCTGTAGGGCTATGAAATAGAAGAGAGAGATTTGCAGGAATGGCTGACAGACAACAACATTGCAGAAGAAAGGATAGTTTGAATAGTGGACGGTCAAAACCCTTCAAAAGGAGAGTCATTCACACCTGTGGAGTGGGGAGAAATTAGCAGGAATCAGGAAGATGATCATGAGGTGTGAAATCAATGGACTCTTTCACTGCTGCCTGAATAGAAATGTCACTTCCCTTTCTAGGCAGTTGGTTTTAAACCTTGGGTGGTACAGGAATCAAAAAGGGGTGTAACTGCACTACTGCACCCCCCTGGACCCCTGGTTGATGTGTGTGAAATGTAGCTATCTTAGTCCTAGGTCCTCTTGGAGAACTGTCTCCTACCCATTGCATGTGAGAGGAGAATAAGTGTAATGATGTTTCTTCGTTTTTAAAAGAACTATATAGAATCACAGGACTGAAAGAGACAGCAAGGGCCATTTACTCCAACTCCCCTGTGCAAATGCAGGATGCACTATTCCTATACTAAACCAGGCAGATGCCCATCCAGGCTTTTCCTGGAAACCGCCCTACAAAAAGGAGATTCCATAGCTTCCCTAGGCAGTCCCCTGCCCTACTATTGTAACAGTCAGAAGTTTTTCCTGAGATTTAATCTAATTTTGCTTTGCCACAGTTTAAAGCCATTGCTTCATGTCCTGGCCTCCATGACAAGGGTGTACAGCTGTCCTCCTTATTTACAATAGCCTTTCAACTGGTTGAAAATTGATACAGAAACCCCCTTTTCACCAAACAAAAAATACCTAGTTCTCTCAACCTTTCCTCACATCACTTTCCTTCTTTTGGAATTTTCAGGACACTCACCACGACAGGCTCAAACCTACTAAACCATAGATCAAGAGTTTCAGGTACTAGCAATTGAGCTAGCTGGGAACAAGCTATTGCACGTGGCACAGTGTTATAAAGGTTTGTTTTAATTGGAGGCTATGCTGAAATATTTCTCTGTGAACATAAGATGAGGAAAAATATTAAATATAAAGTGTGTGGGATGGGATTTTTCCTTTTTCTTTGCATAATCCATATACTATATGTAACAGCATGAAGTGGATCAGGATGTGATTAAAAGGACTCACAGTATGTGCACATCAGGAAATATTTGTTAGTCTTCTAAAATCAACTGTGTGTTCCTATTTTTATGGAGTTTGTGGTTAAATCGTATTAGATATAGGCATTTGACGGTATATTGTGTGATTCTAATAATCTCTCTTTAACTGAGCTATTCATGATCATAATCATTGCCATCATTGTTGTTATTATTGTCATCATCACTGCATGTGTGGCACTTTATACCTAAAAGTATTTACCAACTTTAATTAAGACTAACATAACACTTCATTATGGTCAGAGACCTACTTAGCTCATGGTGGAAAGAAGCCATGTTGGTGACTTGCACACAGCATGAAGAGCCAATTCTGCAGGCATTTCCTGGCAGCCCCATCCCTCATTTCTGATTGGTAGAGAGGTCCCACTATCACTGCTAATTGGCTGAGAGGCCCTGCCATCACCAAAAACAGTCAGTAAATCTCAAGCATGTGGGAGTGGCTACAGGGATTGTCACATTGTCTAAGTATTACAGTAAGGCTTAGGAGATTCTCAAATGGCTTATTATATAAATAAAAGGCTGGGTATTTTGTGGGGGTGGGGTTGGTTTTGCGGGAAATAGCAGCCAATGGAATATTTCCCAGCAACCACAGATGCCATCATTTTTCACGGTTTCCAAAAAAATTGTAAAACTGTCAATTAAGCAGGTCCTTAATTATGGTATCATATTCATTTTATAGGTAAGGAAACAAGCACAGTGGTTAAGGAGAACATCTAGTTAG
The DNA here is from genome assembly GCF_000455745.1 of Alligator sinensis. NCBI lineage: Eukaryota > Metazoa > Chordata > Crocodylia > Alligatoridae > Alligator > Alligator sinensis. The sequence continues at coordinate 2,092,017 of NW_005841842.1, read as the reverse complement.
ATGTTTTTAAGTATCTAACCAGCAGTTGCAGTTAGATACTTAAAAACATTTTAAAGCATATATGACTTTCAGCTCCCCTCTACCCATTGTATCTATTACAGAATTACCTTGTTAATTGCACAATAAATTTAGACTGACTACATGGGCAAATTAACTACGGCACCTTAAAAAGGTCCAACCAGCTATAAATTTATTGCTCAAAAATGTGTAATAACTTTATAGCTGGTTTCTATAATTTGCATGTGAAGGCAGTTCCCCATGGCTGGTGGGCCACAGTGGCTGTTATCTCCCAGCTTCAGGGTGCCCCACACACCTCCAGAGCTCAGAGATCACAGTAGTGTACCATGGCTGCTGGAGCTGAGAGTCCTGCAGTGGCTGGGACTCTCACCACAGCTGTGCCTTATGCACACCAAGGGCTTAGAGCCCCCTCAGCTGTGGGATTCTAGGTCCCAGCTGTACCCCATTTGGGGTACAGCTGGGCCTGAGAGTCCCACAGCTGGGGGTCTCTTGGCCCCTGCAGCACCTGGCAGTTGAGGACTCTGGGTTTCCTAGCCTAGGGGGTGTGTGGGGCCCCCTGAGGCTGGGAATTCACAGTAGCTGTGGTCTCCCAGCTGCAGGATGCTCCTTCTTGATGGTGCAGGAGGAGCTTGGGATCAGGCTCCCCCTGCACCGGCAGTAAGGCACAATGGTTTCTAATGTATGATCCCACAATCACACACCATGCCCATGGATGTGTGGCATGGCAGGAGGCACACTTTTGTGGATTGTGCACATGTAGATGGTACATCAGAGTTCCTAAGTACCTACATCTGGCACTGGGATCAGTAAATCAATGGATGATCAGCCCCTCTGGAAACCAAGCCCTTTATCTAGTTACTTATTGGAGTCAGCTGTCTACCTTTGACATTCATTTGCCATAATGTCTGGTCTAGTGGAGGGGAGCCAGTATTACTCCCATGGTTAAAACTCAGGGGTTGCCAACACTCTGTTCTGTGCACTGCACATCAAACTGACGTTCACTTGGCTGGTTACCATGTTCAGAATCAAACCAGATTCTTTTTATTTTCCCTATTTCTCTATGTTTTTGTTTTTTTTCATGCATTTTACTATGTAAGGAAAAACTTATTTTTTATTAGTGTACAAATACAAAGAGGCTTTAATGATCTGAGGAGCAGTTGTTCTTGATTTTTCTGAGCATCCAGAACTCTCTCAGACTGCCCAGTGAATATATGAATGGAAGCATGGTAAAAGATACCATATTTTCTCATATACATTGTGCTCTGGAACAAGATACATGACTTGTTTTTGAAGGCAGAATGAAGAAATGATCTTCCCTTATAGTAACTGAGTAGCAGTAACTAGGGAGCCAAGGCAGAGTCTGTTCATCATTCTGTTTCTTGTGGACTAAGTGCAGATTTTACTTTCCCTATTGCCCAGTAAGAAGCAGAAACTGCTTTTATACCATATTTTCTTGCATATAATGTGCACTCAAATTTCCAGCGCTCACTGGGGTTCAGGTGTATCTTATATGTGAGAAATGGCTATAACCTGTCCAGGAGGGATCAAGTAGATAAAAGGGGCAGAGGTATAGCTCTCTATATTAAGGAAAGCTATGCGTCCCTTCAAGCTGATGTTGGTGACCAGGGTGGATGACTGGAGACCCTCTGGGTTAAAATTCATGGGGAACATGGCACAGAGGACACAACGTTTGGAGACCTCCCACCCAAAGTCAAGAGCTTAACCAGAAGTTTGCCTGGGAACTGGCTGAGGCTGCATGCTCCAGGACCATGGATGTCATGGGTGACTTCAATTACCCAGACATCTCATGGGAAGATCACTCAGCAAAATCTGAGCAGTAGCAAAGCTTCCTATCGTGCGTGGATGACCTCTACCTGACTCAAGTCTATGGGCCAACAAGAGGTAAAGTGCTGCTTGGCCTGGTACTGGTTACTGGGGATGACCTTATCGGTGACCTAGTGATTGATGGGAAGCTGGGTGACAGCGACCATGAGCTGATCACCTTCACCATCCGCTGTAAAGCTGGCAAGTCAGTCAGCAACACTGAAGTCCTTGACTTCAGGAAAGCTGACTTGGACAAGCTCAGAAGGCTCGTCAGTAAGGCCCTAAAGGACCACGACCCCGGGGGAAGGGGAGTTCAGGAAGAGTGGTTGCTCCTCAAGGGAGCAATCCTCAATGCACAAGCTAATTCTATTCCATCTTGGAGGAAAGGCAGCAAGAGGGCACAGCAACCCCCCCTGGCTCTCCAGGGATCTAGCAGATCTCCTGAGGCTAAAAAGAAAGGCCTATAAAGGATGGAGGATGGGATTCACTTCCAAGGAGGAATATTCTGCACTGGTCCAGTCCTGGAGGGG
>NW_005841842.1:2051443-2088345 GCF_000455745.1 Alligator sinensis | reverse complement strand
TGGGGCTCTTTAGCCTGGAAAAGCGCAGGCTCAGGGGTGATCTGATGGCCACCTGTAAGTTTATCAGGGGTGACCACCAGTATCTGGGGGAACATTTGTTCACCAAAGCACCCCAAGGGATGACGAGGTCAAACGGTTATAAACTACTGCAAGATCGTTTCAGGCTGGACATAAGGAAGAATGTCTTTACTGTCCGAGCCCCCAAGGTCTGGAACAGCCTGCCATTGGAGGTGGTTCAAGCACCTACATTGAATGCCTTCAAGAGTAAATTGGATGCTTATCTTGCTGGGATCCTATGACCCTGGCTGACTTCCTGCCCTTCAGGCAGGGGGCTGGACTCGATGATCTTCTGAGGTCCCTTCCAGCCCTAATGTCTATGAAAATCTATGAAATGTATGAAAATATAGTGCTTACAGCTGGCTCAATTCTTTTTGCAATACTTAGCCATGAGTAACACCATTTGGCAAGTATATGAACCAGCTACAGGAATTTTTCTGAATCATTACCCAAACTTCAGTCAAGATAAAAAGTTGTTAAGCATACATCAAAATGATATATTGAAATGCTGTGGGTACATAGTTTCAGTCTGTCCTGAGAAAAAGAGTACCAACATCCATGAGTAAAGTTTTTTGTGGTTTAATTCCAACCTTTAAAATATAGGCAGTAACAGAAACATCATGAGAGAGCTAGCCTTGGCAAGTCTTTAATCCTGATTTCTCAATCAAAGACATTCCCACAAATACTGATAATCATACAGTAAGCATCCAAACCTTGTGGGGATGATCAAAATTGAAGTTCTGAATCATTTGAAAGTCTCCCATCCCTATACATGTATTGACAGAAATAAACACAACGCCAGAAAAAAAAATCATTTTGGAATTTTTTTCCCCCTAAGAAGTAATAATCCCACAATGATTTTTTTTTTCATTGTTGCAAGAATTTAATGAATAAATCATACAGTAAATCAATGGCTCAGTATTTAGAGGGCTTTCATAAAAATTTCACAACTATCTTAAACCTCTGGGATGTATTCTACCTTGAGCTAGGGCCCTGAAGAGAGGGGTGGTGCTGTTGCAATTCCCAAGGAAATCACCAGAGGGTCTGTGCACAGTAAAACCCCTTTCTGCTACTTTTGTTCATAGGGGCTGAGGGGGGATTGTAGTCTGTTCCTTACATTGGGCCAGACAGAGATGCTCCCAAGAATGCAGGAAGCTTCAGGACTACAATCACAAACAGCTCTCATGTAAGAGGGAAAGTGTCTGGATCATCCCTCCTTTCTTTCAATATGGAGTCTTAAAACATTTGGTTTCTTCATCAAAATACTAGTAGTTAAATGTTCACTCTAGTGGAAAAAGACAAGTAACTAATCCTAGACTTTTGTGTTTTTGAAGGTGGCTCTAGGAGCCAGGCACTCTCAAATTCTAATCCAGGCACTGATGGTTTTATGGCCTTGGGCAACTCATTTAAAGATAGATTATACCTTTAAGACACAATAATGATGTAGGCAAATGCAGAAAGAGAAGAGCCCCATGAGGAACTTCTTTTGCAGCTCCCAGACAGGGCCGTCCCTGAGGCTAGGGGGAGGGGAGGGCAAATCAGGGCTACTGCCCTGGGCCCCATGCTTGGGGGGGCCCCATGGAGCCAGGCCAGCTTTGCATCCAGCAGTTTGTCACCCCCTCCCGCTCCGCCACCACCACTATGTCCGGGCCCCGCACCGTGCAACGGTCATCTCTGCTCCCAGATGTGGGGATCACTGCATTCAATAAATAAAGGTATACGTGAATACAAAAAGCAACAAATTTTAATTGTGAAGCAGAACCAAAACACTGCACAACCTTTGTCTCTCTCTAACAGCTACTTAAGTGAAGGACCATCTCTCAATTACCAACTTCCTCTACATTAGAGAATGTTTTTAAAAATATAACTTTTACCACTACATCTTCCCTCTCCAAAATAAATACTTAACTTATTTAACAGCAAAATCAATTGGCACCCATCTATGGAGGAAAGGTTACTAGGACTTCACTCTAGAGTGAGTCTTTACAGGTGTGACAAAAGTGACAATTTTCACTCAAACTGGCCCCTGAAAGCACTTTACAGCCATGACAAGTACACAGCTGCACACCACTTTAAAGGGGCCCAATCCTGTGAAAAATACAGTGCCCTTAGTAACTTCTGTGAGCTTGCCGAGAGTAGGGCTTGACTAACACAATCCAGCACTGCTCACGGCATTGGTTTCTGAATGGGAGGTGGGGGAGGGAGCAGGGGGAACTTGTTCTAGGGGTTGCCCAGCTGGTACAGGAGGTTTGTGTGGATGGACTGTAGCCCTTCCCTGAGGTGGGGGGCTCCAATCCACCCCTCCCTGACTCCATTATGTCTGGGAAATCCCCAGAATCAACCTTCCTCCCCTGTCTTCTCCTCCTCCCATTCTGAGTCATGACAGAATTGAATCCTTATACTGGATCTGATTGAGCTGTGCTTTTAGCAGATGTGCTTCTGCACATGGCATAAAGTCCATTAACTATAGACCACTGAGGCTGATTTCCTCTTTCTGAATGATAATATTTGCACATGCAAATATCCATAGGCACATTTTTCCCATAAGGACATGGTTGCTTCTTGTGTTCTGGGACAATTCATTTCTTCCTAAGAACTGCCTAGATTTGAGCTGTGATGCTGTAGAGGATGATCAGGAGGCATAAATATTTTGTCTTCCCATACTGTAAGCAGATAATTAACTAGATTCAGTTTCTCACAAGCTGCCAGACCTAAAATTGGATACTAGTGATGAATCTCTCTTATGATGGTATATTTGTTCCTAAATAGCCCATTCTTTTGTTGTTTTCTGGACTCACTTTTGCTTTCAGTTTTAATTTTCTATATTCATGCTCTGGTTAAATATTAATCTTAGCTTAAGCATCCAATTAAAATGAAATCATCATTCTTTATACCTCCACTGGCAAAATCCTCAGTGATTTCCTTGAGTCTACCATATCTATATGAAATTTGTTTGGTATGTTCTCAACTGTATGCACTTAAATTTATGTGTTGGGATCTAGAGCACCTGGAAACATGGTTTCTCTTGTTATAGTTAAAACAGAGCTTTCCAAACACAGCACTATATTTGGGACCATGTTGCCATCTATACTTGCTACATATGTGACTATTTCCTCTTTCTTATTAGGGTGAAATTACACATTACCATACTAACTACTGGTGGGGCACATTTCTCACAAGAAAACTACCCTCTCCAATTTCTCAGTTCTGATCCTCAAAGGAAATTTACAAAACACTTTTCACAGACAAGCTTATGAACTTCACTTCACAACCCCCTTGATACAAAAAATCATGGACTAAATATAGACATTGGATTTATGACATACTATAACCTGCTTGACATCTGACTCCAAGTACCTCTCCATTATTTACCTGCTGAATTCATTCCCCTTCCCCCCACCCCTCAGCCTGTCTCTCACCCACTGACTCCTCAATTTACATCTTCACTGACTGGCTCTCTTTCATGCATACCAGCCTCTGGCTTCTTTACTATTCATTACATCAGGAAAAGCACACAGCAACTGCAGATGCTTCCTCAGCCTGATGAAGGGTTTTGAAACCAGAAAGCTCACTAAGAAGTTTTTCCAACTATTTAGTTGATCTAATAAAAGATATCAGATTTACCCAAAGAACCTTGTCTTCCTATGTCCTGAGACCAACAAATCTATAACCTACATCCCTGTTTCTTGTATTGCAGCATCTTCAATGCCACAAATAATCGTGTCCCTAATCAACAATTCCACCAAGTTCCAAAAAGTACAGTTCCTACTCAGTCTCTTTAGTTCAGTAACACACTGATCTATACTTTGTTCTGTAGTTTGTTTGTACATAAAACATCAGTATCTTTCAAGAGTCTTCTCCTTTTTTGGCATGCAGTTCTCCATAAATTGGACAGTATTACACTTAATTTTGTATTTTGACCTTTTTCAAAGGTAAAGATGTTATAAACAGACAAGGTTTCCTCCCCCACAATATTCAGGATGATGATCTAATTTTGTCATTTTTCTCTTCTGTCCTTGTGGCTGCTGGGTACCACTCAAACCTTTCTTTGAATGTCCTCCAGTTTTCTGCTACATTGCCCAACATCAGAAGCACAGATGGAGGTTGCAACACTTCCATGACCTTAAGCTATCCTTAAACAGTAACTGTGCAGGAAGGCTACTTATAGTGACCCTTATCCTTTCACATATTTGTGTTGTTCTACTTATTCTTAGCTTCCAACTCCTTCTTTAGTTTGGGTTCTCAAATTCTTTTGTGTTCTTTCTCACTCAGCAGTTCTGACACTATGCAGCAATCACCAAGTTCAATAAATGCAGGTATACAAGAATGAGAAGAACAATCAACTTCAATCATGAAGCAGCATGCAACTTTTGCAGACCCTGTCTAGATCTAACTAACAAATAGCTACTTAATTAAGGAACTATCTCCCAATTACCTACTTTCTATACATTAGGGAGCATCTTTAAATTATAACTTTTATCACTACACCAGGGACTTTTCAACCAGATCTCCAGCAACATTTTGCAGAGTACAAAGGTGCTCATCTCAGAAGCCAGCCAGTTCTATTGTACAGTACAAAAGGACACATCTCATGTCCCCCTCCCCTTTTCTCCTTGATGGCATCTATGCTATAAACCCAGCATAGTGCTTGTACTTCAAAGGTACATTATAGTTAAACCTCAGTTCAGAGGATTAAAGTAGTGGAGGAGGAAGACTCCCTCTCATTACTCACTTCATTTCCTACACTTGTGTACAGTGGCTGTTCGAACTCTTAACATTGTGTCTTGGTAAAACAAAGACAATAATATTTTCTTAGCTTACAGGCCTCTTGTGAGGTTTTACTAGTTATTTTTTGTCATCAGCTATACTGTTTCTAATCTAAGCATTAACTTCAATTTGAATTCCCCAGTCTATCATATGGGGAGTTTTATTTGCTTTGTGTATTAATCAGACCCATGGAGCACACAATCATGTGACCCAAATTGTTTCTGCTCTATTTTAGACTTAGCTTTAAGTAAATATGTAAACTAAGCATAACTCAGATTCACCATTATATTTCTCTTTAAACCTAATTTTTTTTATTCTAGTGTGTTTCTAAGAGACTCAGAAAATGAAATGCAACGTCATGCATCTGATGTATTTAGGAATTTTCTGCACGTGTATATGTGTGTGTTGTCCATTTCTTCTTCTTCAGCAATCCAGTCGCAGTTAAGGGTGATTGTCTCCCATGATTGTCTTATCTGGTTACAGAGCTCTGAGGAGCTCAATTAACTGGGAGACGCCAGCTGCAGAGGCACCTCTGAGTGGAGTGGTGCAAGTAGTGGGGGAACCGCCACGGTGAAAGGGGTCCTTCAGGAGAAGACTGGCTGAGCCCAACTATCAGTTTATGGATGTTAAGTTACTTTCTGTTTCTTTTTAGTTAGTTTGCTCTGCCATCTCTTGCTTTTACAGGCTCTCAGCATTCTGAGTCAGGCAGCCAGAAACAAAACCAGACAAACAGAAGCAGGGAAAATCCCCAGCCTGAGCAGCATACCCTGGAACTAAAGGTGATCCAGGAACACCAGCCTGAAAAGGCTTTATTTCTTTTTTGTTTTATTGTTTTCTTTGATTGGAGTACTTTACTCAAGGGCTTAACTCTCAAGAGAGATTAAATACAGGACTCACCTGAGACCAGAGAAGTAGGCCAGTAGTCCTTGTTGATTCCATTCAGTCTAGATGGCTGTCAAGGTGTGTGCAAGCCTGAAACAGAAAGAAAAAGTCACCCATTAAGATTGGCACAGATGAATGGCAGCATAATGCCTGGGTGGCACTAAGCCGGGGTTTAGGGGAGGTCAGAGCCCTGGAAGAGAACTACATAGAGATATTGTTGTCCCATGGCATTTAGAATTACCACCTCCCAATTAAGATCATCATTAAACATCAAGACATGGCAGGAGAGAGTTGGGACCAACTCCTTTTTATGGGAGAAGGAAAAAAAAAAATCTCTGGTAGTTTGATTCAGAACAACAATAACAGCAACATAGCAGTTTTCAGGCCACTTAAGCATTTGTAATGATGTAATAGGCTCTAAAGGAGAGGGGTTTGTAGGCAAAGTGCTGTTTAGCAAGTCCACAGGGAGCCACAAATTGAATATATTCAAGTTATTTTATTGTTTTCTATTACTTATTGTATTATTTATATTATGCTGTATCTATCCAGCATCTTCTTCAAAGATTCCTAGTATGAAGGGACGCTTGTTTAAAATTTGCAAGGCTGTTTCATCTGAAATTCTAATTTTGATTAGTCTACATTTCAAGTCTGAGTGTTTTAAGAAAAATATCTTCATAAACTCACTGCTGTTATTCATTGTTTTCAATTAAATTGTTTTTCAGAAACAGGAAATATTTGGTATTGTCTTATTTTACATAGTTTCCTTCTTTATTATGGGTCTTAATGAGAAGCTATTTTAATGTTTAGTATACGCTGAGATTTTTCTCTTTTCTGAATATTGGTCCTACTTCCATTTAAATATGGTTTTGCCCTGTTATCATTGGGAATAAAGTCACCCCTAAATTAAATTTTCTTTTCAATCTAGAAAAGAACAAAATATTGAAAGTCTGCATACATTCTTTTAGTTGATCACTAATATCTAATAGAGTTTAATTTTGTTATAAATATATTTTTATTACTTATAAAAAATAAAATAGTATCTTAAAAAAAGGAAAGCTACCTTTAAGTTGTGTACTTGAAATCCCACTTGTCCAGGGCATCTTTCTATCATGTACAATCTCTTAATGTAAAAGAGAAAAAAGGAAAAAATAAAACTTTTTGTTTAAAGCAAAAAACCCCCAAAAACACAACTTAAAGAAAAATACTGAGACCCTGATAAATTTGGAAGATGTATAGTAATTTATAGCCACAACATCCAGTATTTCATTGAGGTTGCAGTTTTAGGTAGTTTAATGGATTCTTAAAAGAGTGTATCCTGTCCTAAAGGAAGCCCATAAAGCTCCTGATGGCTCTCATCTTTTTAAACCTGTGGATAAGACAACCACTTACAAGGTGTTTAATAACTGTTTTTTGTACACACAAGGGTGGGTTCATGATTTCTCAAAGCCATAATTATCTCATCTCAGTATCTGACAGTAAACTGTGTAAAAACTTGCACTGTGGGAATTTGAACATGGAACTTACAGGCTTATGGTTTACACAGCAAAGTGTAGGTATGTTTTCCTCATTAAAATAACAAGTATTGTAATCACATGTATCATTACCTAGGTTATGTTCTACAGAAATGTTCATGTTGAAATGGATTTGTATTACAAACAATTACAAGCAAAACAATTTCAAGAACCTTGTTTATGAAGTTTTCTCTCCAGGCCTTTAGACATGTTATGCCTGTTTATTTCAGCAGTTACATATAAGAGATTCTGAGATACATTTTGTTTCTTCTTCTGACATAACTAGGAGTTTTCAAAACAGCCTTTTTTTTTTTTTAATGGTGCCAAAGTGCTGTTTTTCTTTGTAGGTGACTGGCAATTTACAACTCAGAAAGAAAATTACACCCATTCTGATTTTTCACTGAGTTAAACAGCCTGAGTCTAGAAGTCAGGTTAACAGGATTAAGATGTTCTACATCCAACAGCACACAAGGAAGCGATGTGGCTGCATCAGTTGTCTTTGACTCCCTAGCCTGATTGATCAGGTACTCCTTACAGATGAATCAACCAGTGGCAGGCTTTAGCACACATCCAGAGTTGGGCTTTTACTCAAGCAATTCACCTTAATTGCTCTGTCACTGCTCCCTGGTGTCTTATTTTTAAAACTAACCCCTAGTGTTTAAGACCTGTCATTTAATATAAACTGACCATTATCAACATATACTACCAATGATGGATTAAATATTTCCAGAGATTTTATTAGAAGAAATTATAGGTCAACTAAGTAAAGAATCATGTATTATCTTACTACTGATAGTGTTAACTACAAAGTTTATAGGTTAGATTCACACATACAAATCCAGAATTGGTAAAGGCAGCAGTAAACCTTTCTTCAACAAAGTAGAAGATATTAGACCCTGATTCTACAAAATTATGCTTAACTTTATGCAGAGTAAAGAGTACAAGTGACATTAATGAAACTAAAATTAAATATATGAGGAATTTTTTGAAAGGCTGGAGAATTGGATGGTAAAAGGAACAGTATTTTGTTTAATACTGTCATAGATTAAAAAATGCAATCCCTATTTGCTCTGTGCTTCTATTACTGAATTATTTATTCCTACAAAATCAAATTGTACAATACCAATGAAAAGATCTCATTCTCATTAGCATAACATCAGGTATCCAGTTTCAGTCATCATAGATTTCCTCTTACTATTTGGTCCAAAATATTTTTGTCAGATTTCAAATTTTCAGTTATTACCATTTCACTAGGTCAAAAATGGACCAGTTTTCTACTTTGGTGAATAGTTTGTGATATTTTGTGTCACAATTTAATATTTAATATTATAAAATTTATATTAATATTGGTATTGACTTAAAATCTTATTTGGGACCATTTTTTAAATAATTTCAATAAAAGTCTCAGTGAAAATATTGTGTAAATTAAAAAAAATTGATAATGGCAATGATTTTTCATGAAAAGTTTCTTTTTTTAACAAAGGCCACTTTTGATTAAAGTGTTTTTTGTGTGTGTGTGTGAGAGGAAGCTTGACAAGCTGCATTTCTTACAGGGAACCTCTTTTTATTGGCCTGGATTCTCTGGACTAGCTGAAATCTGTTAAAACTTTGATGAGTGGCTTTGTGGTTACCTTTGTTCTCCACAATCCTGAAGGCAGTCATGAGCTGGAAAAGGCTGTGGCATAAAAGGAGCAACCCATTCCCTGTCTTTGATACTATTCATTGAGCTTGTTACTACTGGGAGGTGACAGAAGACATTGTTTTCCACTTTTCAGCGGACTGTCTGCAGTGCTAGTTTCTCTTCCAGTGTACCCTTTAAGCAGGGGGTCATGCATGCCTTAGCCATTTAGCTATTTAGGGAAAAAGAATGGGAACTCTAGCTTACTTATTGCCATGTGGGGTGTATATGTAGTCATCAATGCACACAAGGCTACATATCCAGGAACAGAATATCCTGGAATGTGTAAGAGCAAAAAATGGCTATTTAGATCAATGTTCAGCAAAGTTTCTCAGTGGTAGGACGGAATGACCTAACTCATGTCAAAAGTAAGCCAGTGGGAGGACTCAGTCACTAGGAATGCTGCTACTTCCTGCCACCATTTCTCTCTGCTGCCCAGCTGTGACATAAGGCAGACAAAGTGCCTGGCTCCTTGGATGAGGTGTGGCATAACGCAGGGCAGTGTAGGCAAAGCCCCCTGCCACTGAGTGTTGCCAAAGTCCCAGCTCTGCAGGCCACATCCAATGACTCTGTTGGCTGGGCTATAGGTTGCCAAACCTTGACTTAGATTACCAGGAAAGGATAAAATCCCATACTTGCTTTCCACTGATGTGGAGAAGAAACCTGTCTGTTCTCCCTAATAAAACTAGTCAAGAGTCAAGATTTCCATAATATACGTTCACTCTGTTTTGGGGGACAGAGGGGAGAGGACTCTGAATTTATAAATTCCCTGCCCCAAAATTGTTTTCAAATAATCAATATATTTCATTTAGAAACTGTGGGAGCATAACTGATCAAGGAAGCCCAAGCTGGGGAGCTCCTGGATAAACTGTGTCATCCAGGGCTTACTAGCTCCCCAAACAAATTCTATCAGGTAAAGAAACAAGGACATCCCTAACTCAAGGGCTTTTTCCTTTCCCCATGCCCGAGAGGGACTGCAAAGTGTGGAGGTGCTGGGGTTCCCCCCCCCGCCCAAAAAAAAACAACCCTATCACAGGAATCTTTTTTTAATGCAAAAATGTTAAGTGACCCACAAATAGTTGTTACCAGCTCTCTGTATAGGAAAAATGGATATTTGTGATTCTTTTTTCTTTATTTGTGCAGGACATGGAGGGGCTGGAACTAGTAGGGAAGGTGTGCATAAGCTTAGGAGGACACCATATGGATCAAATGTGTGTCCAATGAGAATGATATAAGGGCTGCTGTGGGATACTAGTGGGTTTGGACTTTTTAAATATATCATTGGTTCACTTATTCAAGAATGTTCCAAAGTTAGCAGTTGCATCTCTTTTTTCCTTCCTTTCGATGAGCTTTTGTTTGGCCTAAATCCTGTCTAAATTTCCCTAAATTCCACGTGGAAGATATCAAATTTTAGCCATTTTTAAAACAAAATGTTCATGATTTTACAAGGAGGAAGGAACTTTGACCACCTGAAAACTGATATACTGCTCCTGCCTTTGTTGGAGGTAATTTGTATCATCATAGAGCCTTAAAATAGAGTTCAGAGATACCTTACCAGATAAGAAATGCCTGCCCAGAAGAGCATTCAATCTATTTACTCCTCTGTGAAATATGAAACACCATAACCAGAAGGAAATATGGCTACATCCTGCTTACCACCAAACAACTTTGAGGTAAACAGACTATTCCAACTTTTCTCTGAACCTAATCTACATATAAAATGAACTTTTCTAAACAGGAAATTTTATCACACCGTCAACTCTCCTATGAAATATGAACTTTCATTTCTACCCAGGAGAACTTTTACAGTCTTTTCTCTGATGCCTGATGAAGGGTCTTTGTGCCCAAAAGCTTGCAATTAAAGATTTATTTTTTTTTTTGCAAAAATGTAGTTGGTCTAATAAAAGATATCATCTCTACCATGAATCAGGATTGCTTTTGGCATTTCATAGCGTTCCAAGGAAGAAGTCTCAAGTATCTCTCCCATCTACATTGTTCCAACTTTCCCTCTGGCATTCCAAGAGCTTCCCCATTTGCATTTTTCCCTACCAGAGTGCCAAGAGGGCAGTGCTAATATGTTATATTTCTGTTCTGGTGATTCCATTTTGTGCACCTCATGTTTTAGTCTTGACACCTCCTAATGAACAGGTATGGCTACTTTTTGTGAAAGAGATTTTAAAAACAAATTAAATGAAATCACAGTACTAAGGAGATTATTCTGAATATTTTTGCCATTACTTTCCATCCCTTTGTCGTCTTCTGTACACAGCCATTTCCGTTTGCATGCTCTTTAGAGAATGAGAACATATTTTAGTCCTGTTTGTACAGTCCTCAGCACACCCTTGGCATGTCCTAAATACTGGTATATGATTATTAGTAATTATTTGTATTACCATAGTACTTGGGAGCCCTAGTCTTGTTCCAGGACCCCTGTGTACTAGGTGCTATAAAAACACACAATAAAAACACAGTTGGTGCTCCAAAGAGCTAAGAATCTATGCATAAGACAAGAGACTAAAAAGATAAGCACAGAGAAGACTCATCCCATGCAGGAAAGAAAAACAAAGTCACTTGCTTGAAAATCAGTGGATTACAGAGGTTTTCATCTTTGGCTACTCACAAGTTGGAGTCAATTTATTAACAACAATAATGAGCACAAGGATTCTGGGTTAACTCGGAGGAATATTTATCATTCCTGAATGCCCAGGTAAGAACAGTTGTGTCAAGCACTTATTCTCCTCCATGCTTAGCCTGTTGCTTATGGTCTTTGCTTCTGATGTGGTTCTTGCAACATTCAGCTTGGATCTCTGTAATATACACTGTAGGAGTTTACTTTTGAAGTCAACTCAAAATCTACTGCTGGTCGTACTTATATGAACTATATTACATCAATTCTCCAAAGGGAACAAAGCCTTCATATTTACGTCTAGGTGGTGAAATTCAATATCTATAAAGTCCTATGAGGTTTGGATTCTACCATTCTAAACACTGTCCATGACTTATGTGCTGAGAAAATGGTTGTGATGAACAGCTAGGCTATTTCATGGTGTACCAGGGGAATGGAGACTGTTGATGGCTCTCACCTCAGGAATTTGCCTCTTCGATTGTTATGATGCCTGAACTTGAAGTCAAGGCAAAAATTTCCCTCTTTACTCATGTTTCTGCCTAAGGGACTGATTGTGGTAAAAGTACTATACTTTATCTTAGACCAGATGGCTTATTTAGCAATGGATTATGTGCCTGTTTTATATTTTATGTACATGCACAAGTGACTTTATAGAAATCTTGACTGAATGAGATAAACCAAAGTATGTATATGAAATCTAAATTGTCTCCTTAACATCAGCTAAAACACTTTCCCATGTAATACCAAAACCTTTTTTGAGCATTATAGGACAGGAAATATAGCTTGCTTGAGCAGAGCTATGGTACACTAACTGTAGCATATCTGGTCGGTACACTGGTCCATGTCAACAGTTGCCTCCTACTGCTGTACAGATCATTGCTTCTGGGTAGAAGAGACACTGGGTAGAATCTGAGCTCATGTTACATTTCCAAGAGTCACTTACCTAGTTGCAAAACTCATTTTTGGCAATCCTATGTTATGTATAGATGTAAGCATCTATACAGCTAATGAATGTGCACTGTGGGCTGTGCGCTAGCCAGGTACTTGGCTCTGTAACACTTACGGTGGTAAGCAAACGCCACAGAATTCTACCTGGGAACAGCCCAGAACTATCAGGTATTACACATTGCGGGAGTGATGTGGGAGCACACACATCTTTTGGGCCAGGGCTGTCTAACTTTTAAGCCCCTGGGGGCCGTAAGGTGCACAGGGCACACCAGGTACACTGCACAGAAGCTCCCCCCTATCAATGCATTGCATTCTGTGTGAATGCATCCTCCTTCATTGCTTCACCATGCAGATGTGCAAGCACAGCCCTCCCCCCCCCCACAATGCAATGTGCACCCCTGCAGTACTGTTTCTCATGGGCAAACAAACACAATCCCTCCACTCTGCAATGTGCACCTCACTGCACATTGCCCCATGTGGACATCCCCCCACCCCGCCACATACAGCCCCAATCCATCCTTCCCTAATGTGGCCCTATACACCCTCAGCTCTCCACACTTCTCCCCCTGGGACAAAGGCAGGAAGCAGCATCCAGAGGAAGGAAGGGGAGCCTGTAGACTCTGGCTGCCATTGCAGCTCAATTCATGGGGAGAATGGTGGCTGAGTGAGATCCCAAGGGTTGTACATTAACCCCTCCCAGGCCACGTGAGGCCTGTGGGCCACCAGTTGGACAGCCCCATTTTAGACCAATAGCCAAATGATTAGGGTACTCTCCTGGGAAAGGATCTGAATCTACATCACTTGAACTTAGCACAATGCTCTAGCCACCTGGCTACAAGTTAAAACAACACTTCTCTAGTTCTCCTATTGAGCCTACAAATTGAATATTAAATGCAAGGTACAGTGGGCCAGCTTCAAGAAGAATGCTGGAGAAGGCATTGGAGAATGTTTGATCTGTGATGTGGTGGCTAGAGTGCTGTGCTAGCTAAATACGAGATGCAGGTTAAAATCCCTGCTGTGGGGGTGGGCCAAAACCTAGATTCTGTTTCCTAAGCATGTGGCCTTGTCACTTGGCTTTTAGGCTAAAACATGCAAGGGTCTTCTGCTCCTGGTCAAGATTTTGGGACTTACATTCACCCAGGTATACACATATGAAGCCATGTGCCTGACCAGCCAGAGTGCAGTTTCCTGCATTTAGCCATGTGGGATCTTACCTGGGGAATAGGATTAGGAATGCCAAAAATTGCAGTTCTGCAGCTGGACAACCATTTGGCTCCGTAAAGTAAAACAGGATCCTTTGCTTCATGTATATTAAGCACTTAGTATGGTAGGTAGGTATCTTATCCTTCCTTGCCCTATTGTTGAGTCCTTATGCATTATGGCATATCTTCCACATTACGTTATGGGAAATATACCAGAAGCCAGCTGGAATCAACAGGATATCTGGGATTTGGACTCGAACTCAAAGTTTTCCTGATTTCTCTCCCATCTCTAGGGTGAGTTGGCACCATTTTCAGACTCTGAACAACCATCATGTATGAAACAATGCTCAGTGTATCAATGTGGATTACTGCTAATAGCCAGGGGCTTGCAGAGATTATCTGACAGCTTGCCATTGGATGGCTTCACCTTTGCAAGTGTTCTGTTAGAATCCTGAATGGCTTGTGCAGGAGTTTTATCAGCAGCACTGGCAATCACACTACCCAACCTGCTGTCTCATCCAGAGGCTGAGAAAGAAGAGGAAGCAGTTATGGGAATCAGCTGTCTTGGAAGGCAGTTTTCTTAACCTACTTCACTCTGTGCAGTGCCGTTCCTAAATCCATGAAACAAATATGCACAGTTAGGAGAGGACAATTTGGAGAGGACACCTGCAAAACTAGCAATGGCTGAAGAGTTTCAGGATAACAAAGAAAACTTTTCTGGATATCTGCACCAGAGTTGAAGTGTCAGCACACCAACCAGGGAGCTCTCCAAACTGTTCAGAAGCCTGCAGCCATTTTCATACGGAATTTCACTATCCTTGATTACTGTTAATCAGCAACTAACCAACTTGCAGTGAACAGACTGACTCTTGTAAATGTTTGTGGCCATGGGCAACTGGTGCCACCTGAGTCAGGGGCAGGGGGCGGGGGTCTGTGTGGCCGATCGCACTAACTGGGAAGTGCAAGCGGCACTCCAGAATTGTCAGCGGTGCTCCTGGAAGTGCCAGTGGTGCTTCATCTGGCACCCTTACTTCCCAGCTGGCTTTGCAGGGGGAGCACTGGTGCTCCCGCCCACCTCCCCTGCCCATCACCTAAGCAGGGAGTGCTGCCTGTCAGGGGGTGCACCAGCACTCTCAAGGGTGCACATGCACCCCCTGTGCACTCCCTATATGTCACCACTCCTTGTGGCTAAAGAGATGCTGTAAGCACAGGTTCTATGGCTGGACAATTCACACATAGTTATTGATGGATTTGAATAGATGTGGATCCCAGATTGTATGGAGCCAACTCATGGAACCCATCATCTCCAGTACCTCTGTGCAAATCTTCTGAGTTTATAAATAGAAAGGTGGTGTAAGAGTGATGTTGTAGCCACTGTGGTCCAGAAAATAGGTGAGAGGCAAGCATTTTAGGGTAATATATTTTATTGAACGAACTTTGTCCCAACTACATAGTTGGTCCAATAAAAGATATCACCCTAAGAAATTCTTTCCTCTTACACAAATAGAAAATATGACTTATTTTGTGTGCTCCATTATCTGAATGATCCACTTGGCAGGTTCACTAATATTACTGGTTTGGAAGGGATCTTAAAGAAGCTCATGCTTGTGTTACATAATGATAAAAGGACGGAGTTTCATCCCATGACCAGTTGTATGTTTGCATTCTCTTCTTCCCAATTATTTTGAAAAACTTGGATTCTCCTCTACTTCCTGAGTCAATGAAGCATTTTACTAGACAATTGGAACATGGAAAACAACGGTTTAAATGTTGCCCAAGTGGCAGCAGGAGGATGGGGTGCATTTGGGAGAACGAGGGTGCTCATTTTGCCTCATACTGCACCTACATGCTATGTGTTGCATGACATCTGTGATATGGAGAGTGATGCCTCACTGAAGGTTCAGGAACATACAAAGTGCTATGGGAAGGCAGCCAGAAGGTCTGTGCAAAATGACAGTCACCATTGGCACCTGATCATCAGTGTCTTTTGTTCCAATTTTAACGATAGTGGCCTGTTTTTTTTTACACTTTCAATATAAATTTCTTGAATTTCCAGATATGTTTGTATATTTTTATGTATATTTTTAAACAATTAATGGAACATTTAGGAATTATTCATGAATATTTCAATATTTTTTTATGAGGGATTTAAATATAGAGACTATACTTTCAAAATATGTGGACTAACACTTTCATATATAGAGGCTATTGTGAGGTTGATATTTCTATTATGCTTTGTTTGGCATTAAGCAAAGACCACTATGAAATGCTATCATATCTCATGACCTATCCTGTAACGTATAATACCTGGACAACCTGATTGTCTTCTATGACAAGATGACTAGTTCTGTGGATATGGGGAAAGCAGTGGACCCAATATAAAGTACCTTGACTTTAGCAAGGCTTTTGATAGTCTCCCACAACATTCTCGCAAGAAAGCTAAGGAAATATGGGTTGGATGAATGGACTGTAAGATGAATAGAAAACTGGATGAATTGTCAGGCTCGAAAGGTAATAATCAATGGCTCAACATCTAGTTGGCAGCTGGTGTCAAGTGGAGTGCCTTAGGGGTTGGTCAGGGGCCAGTTTTGTTCAGTATCTTCAGCAACAATCAGGAAGATGGAATGGAGTGTACCCTCAGCAAGCCTATAGATAACACCAAACTGGGGGGATTAGTAAATACACTGGAGGGTAGGACTAGGATTCAAAGAGACATTGACAAATTGGAGGACTGAATCAAAAGAAATCTCATGAAGTTCAATAAGGACAAGTGCAAAGTCCTGCACTTAGGATGCAAGAATCCCATGAATCAGTACAGACTGGAGAATGCCTGGCTAAGCAGCAGTTCTGCAGAAAAGGACCTGGGGGTTACAGTGGACAATAAGCTCAATATGAGCCAGCACTGTGCCCTTGTTGTCAAGAAGACCAATGGCATACTAGGCTGCATTCATATGAGCGTTGCCAGCAGATTGAGGGAATTGATTCTTCCCCCCTACTTAACACTGGTGAGGCCACATTTGGAGTCCTGTGTCCAATGTTGGGCCTTCCCACTACAGAAAGGATGTAGACAAATTGGATAGACTCCAGAGGAGGGTAGTGAAAGCGGTTAGGGGGCTGGGACACATGACTTATGAGGGAAGGCTGAGGGACCTGGGCTTATTTAGTTTGGAGAAGAGGAGACTGAGGGGAGATTATCAGCCTTCAACTACCTGAAGCATAGTTCCAAGGATGGTAAAGCTAGACTGTTCTGAGCAGTGACAGATGATAGAACAAGGAACAATGGTATCAAGTTGCAGCAAGAAGTTTAAGTTAGATATTAGGAAAAACTTTCTCATGAGGAGGGCAGTAAAAGTACTGGAAAGAGTTACCCAGAGAGGTGGTGAAATCTCTATCCTTGGAGGTTTTTAAGACCTGACCAGACAAAGCCTTGGCTGGGATGATCTAGTTGGTGATGGTCTTGCTATGAGCAGGGGATTGGACTAGATGATCTCCTGAGGTCCTTTCCAACCCTAATTTTCTATGATTCTATGATCATATCATTTATGGAATATGTAATGAACTATATTGCTATGCTATTAAATACTGAATAGGTATTACTAAAGGGATTCTTCATTTTCTTGTTTTCATTTCAATTATTGAACCTTGCGGTTATTTTTTACAATATTTTATATTTCATTATAATATGCTTTTTTTCTAAAAGCAGTTATGGCACCTTCTGGCAGCCAATCTATGCCTATTTTGAAATCTGGCTCCCAGGATATTGCCCTGTCTTTGTCTGCCATACCTTGATGTTGATAATAAATTAATGAGGCAGCCCTCAGATTATAGCAGTGACAATTTAGATGCCTCACTCTGCACTTATCATCACTGAGCCAGCTTGGTTTGGCCCAATCCTTAAACAACTCCAACTCTTTACAGGGTGTCTTACCTTTGAGCAAGCTCAGATTCTCTCCTGGGCAATCTGCCTACTCTTTGGCAGCTCTGCCTTCAAGACAAGCTCTGTCTTGACAGCTCTGTCCTCAAGAGAAAGTGAGAATTTGCCAGAGGCAAGATCTCCATAAAAGAGGCTGAGGCCCTTCTCTTGGATGTCTTGCCTCTGGACAAATTCTATCCTTCTCTATAGGGGCTCAGTAGCCCACTCTCAGTCCTAGGGCTTCCGTCAGCTTGCTTTTAGCTCCAAGGCCTTGACCTGCCCATTCTCCATTTCTGGGCCTCAGCCTTTCTGAGTCAACTGAACACATAGTGTCATCACCAAGCATCTGCACTGGCTTCTTTACTTCCCTTAGACATGCTCCAGGGCTAAACAAACAAAACCATTAATTAAATATATTCAATGCCCTCTTTGAAACTAGTACTGCCTTGCAGGAGTGCCTGTCCTCAGGCCTCCCCTCTGCCCTCCCTAGTACTGGTTTAAGCAAGCCTCAGCCACTCTGGGCTTCCTCATTCATAGTCCTTCAATTCTCCTGCCTGGGCCAGAGTGACTGCTCTCTTCTAGAGATCTGTTTATATCCCCTAGCTAGCTCCATCCCTTCTAGCTCCACACTTCCCTATCCCTGACAGAGCGCAAACGAGATTTTAATAATTATCAGGCTGCCTGAAGCTTGCTTCCTGAAGCCTGCACTCTGCAGGCTTCAGCTTGCACTATGCTACCCCCACTTTCCTCAGTAACAGGGATTAGGTGGCCCTATTACATTCATGCATAGCCCATGAATCTTCCAGGAATATTTCATGGAGTATTCTCAAGGAAAATGTTAATTATGAGCAAAGCACTGTCACATTTGGGAACTGTGCTTTGACTCCCTCTACACAGTACATTTATGCTGCAATGAATGTGTTAATCACAGCATAAATGGGAAAGGTACTATATATACACCTTTAAAGGCATCCTTACATGTGCTCCAGGGTGGGGCAGGCATGCTTTAATTAGAGTGGCTCTTGGGAGCCACTCTTATTAAAATGACTGCAGTGTCTCATGTATTCAGTGCCCCATGCTTCAAAATGGCAGTAAAGACACTTTAACTAAAACGTTTTTGACGAACTTTAGTTAAAGCATCTTAGTCACCATTTTGAAGTGTGGGGATGCTGAAACATGTGATGCTGAGTCTGCATCCATCACATGTGTGGATACCCTAAGGCACCAAAAATGGCAAATGAACCATAGAGAAGTTCCACATATAACAGAACACTTTTACAGTTGGGTTGTATAGTGCCTTAAATTTAAGATATGTCCAGCGCCACCAATCAGCTGATTGTTGATATCAACCTGAAGCTGAGGGATGAGGGATCTGAAAGGCTTTTCCTGAAGGGACTTTAAAGATGCAGAGTGCAAGCTGAAGAGTTTAAAGTGCCCAGCAGGGGAAGCCCTTCAGCTCCCCTTGCCAAGAGCCTTTGATCCCTTCTGCTTGGGAGTGCAGGCATGGGGTTTTGACAATCAGCTGATTGTCTGCCCAGACAGTCCCAGATGAACTAGACCCAGGACTGTCTGTGTTTGGGGCTGACAATCAACTTATTGTCAGCCCTGGTCCCTGGATAGTTCTGGGTCTCAAAACAGGCCTGGAGCTGTCTGGTGGGGGCAATCAGATCTGGGTCTGGAACTGGACAGAGGTCTGCCTGGGCCAGGGCTGACAATCAACTGATTGTTAACCCTATATGCAGGGCTGTGGAACCCAGCTTTCAAATTGCTGGTTCAGGAGAGGCCTAGGATTATGATCCTGGGCACCCACAACACTGGCTAGTAGCAATGGAATGATTGGGATCTGTGCCCTGATCCTAAAATCAAACCTTCTGTCCTGCACTTGTGGCATGACAGGAGGTGTGATTGTTGAGATGGGAGATCAGATCCCATTGCACCATTAAATGAATATATGCAGGGACCTTTAGAAGTTTAATGAGAATTTTTTAAATAAAAAAATCAAATGCAGGTGAACAACACAAAATCTCAATTTTTGCAGAAGTGCAAATTCAGTTAGATACAATGATTAGAGTAAAAAAATTGGGCAGCACAAATATTAGAACCAAAATGCAAGATAAAGAATGGAGACAACAGTGCAACCATTAGAAATGGTCAGTAGAAATCATCTGGAAAAAATGGAAAGTGTGCTTCCATTCAGCCTTACAAGCGGGGACTGTGGTGGGCTGTCTGCCTAGCTGTTTTCCTGACTGTTTTCCCAGCCTTGATGGTTGGAGTGTCATAACAGAAAGTGCCCCAGGTATGTGGGAGGGTTCCAAGGTAAGTTCCAAGGGGCCCGTGTTCTCAAAGCCTTATGGTATTGTCTGTAGTGAGAGGGAGGCACAGTTGGGTGCCTGTATAGCAAAATACTGCTGTTAGTAAGAAAAAAAAAATTAACGCCAGCCTTTAAATATGTAAATGACATCTGGGCAGCATGCCTCCAGAGCATTAGGGAGCACACAGATAAACAGACTGATTAGTTTGGTCAGATGCAAAAGTGTGTGGGAGGTCAGCTGGAGGATCACCAAAATAGCACAAAGCGCAGATGCCCCAACATGAACATTTATGTTAATATGCTGTTAACTTACCACAATTTCAAAAAGCTGCATAGAAAATAAATTTGGGCATCTCCATGTACAGAAACTGAGCTTAGAACAAACTCCCCAGCCCCACTCGCTCCCATCCCTATATCCATGTAGACAAGAAAAAAACATTAATTGGACTGGGTTATGATCTGCTCTGATGAAGTATTTAAGATAATTTTATAAAGCAGTTGGAAGCATGCTCCACCCTCAGGGCATCAGATTTTATATGGCAGTGTTCACATAATTATCCTAAGATGGATTGCTATAGGATTCTCTGGGCCTTTGTCTGGAATAAGTCCCACATCCAGACAGAAAATGAAAAAATGTGATTCAGAGAATTGGCACCAATATGGTGTTTGTTAAAATTTAGGTCTCTAAATTGAGACCCAAAAACTTTTTTTTCCCTTTGTGACTATTGGTGCAAAATACCAAACAGTATTTTAACCTCTTTAAAAAAAAAATATTAGCTGATATATTAACTTGGGGTTGAGAAGTCTCCTGAGACCAGCCAGTCCAGCACCTCTGAGTTATCTCTTAAATTGTTTAGCTAGATGGAAATGAGGGGCATTGCAAATCCATAATTGCTTTATATCTTGTCTGTCTGACCTACTGTTGCCTTTTTCAGGATGCTGGGTTTTACATATATCAGAGAAGGAATGAGAATTCAGAACAACCAACCAGATGTCAGATTAATTTAGCAAGATTTTTCTTTTATTGTTATGTCTGCATAAACTTTAGTAGATATTAGCAGAGCTATAGGATATCAATTAAAATATTGGGTTGGGGTTTTTTTGGGTTGTTTTTTTTTTTATAGGATCATGTAATTAAAGGCCAAAAAACATTACAGATTGCAGCCTAGGAGTTGTGTGTTAACACAAGCTATAACTTATAACTCCTTATAACACCGTCTCCAGTTAAAAAAATACCAACCTACTGGGTGTTGTGGCTTTACAGAATTTTTGTTTGGATGTTAAATTAAAGGAACAGTCAAATTGTTACTCTCGTTACCACAGTAATCGTGACAAGCTTTTTGTGATTGTCACAGGAATATGGTTATTGTTGGTATTCTCAACAAGGAGGCCAAAGACTGAATAGGAATAAAGACAAATTGATCCTCTCACCTCAAGAATCAATTCATTAGAGACCAGAAGGAAAGCTCACTGGTGAAACAGTGTTAAGGACATCTGTGTTGCTGCTGACTACATCATAATGTTCTGGGGATATTATTCTCCAGGGGTGATAGGTCATATTTTCCCAAGCTATAATGCTGATTTTGCAAGTTTTAATCAACTATAAAACAACCAGCACTAACACAGGACATTTAAAAACCTTGGGGTGCACAATTCTCTGTTTCCCCGATTCCTTGCTAAACTAACCACATGCTACTTATTTTGAAGTTCTTGGGAGATCATGACAGATACATTGTATGGCATAATTAATATTTCCCTCCCCTCACCTTTTTTTTTTTCTATTTTCTTTCTTGACCCTATTTTTTTCCTTCTTCCTTCCTTCCCTCCTTCCTATCTTATAGCTCAGAAAAAGGCAGGGAGATGTCTTGCTTTCAAAAGGGCTTTTTTGCAACTGCTAACACACAGACACACAATGATGGCTGACAACTTCCTGCTGATTTCAAAGTGTCAGCCCCCAGGAAGGGAGTTAACCCTAATTATTACATCCCCCTTTCTCAGGAGAAACTTGAAGGATTTCCAAAGAAGTTCAAAATCATCTTGAGAGGAGAGGTTACAAGCACATAACTCTCTTGTGAATCTTTACCATTCACTTTCTTACAAAAAGAGAATAAATCAAAAAAGAAACATCAGTAAGCCTCTTCTTTTAAAGTGGATAGTTTCACAAATCTGGTCTATTTGGTGGAACTGGCACATGTCCTGACCAAGTGTGGTAAATGGGTGGAATATGATGGAGATGCTTTCAGTTCCTATGAAGCAGACCTGTAGGTGTCTCACTCAACATGAACAAGGGGTATCTGCCCTAGCCTGGACAGTGACTTGTACTCCTGCATCTGGAATCCAAACTTCCTGCTGTGGGGAAAGAGCAGGTACATTTCTTGAGGCATGCCTGGTGTTATAATTCTGTCTCTGATACTTGTTTATCAGTTTATCTTTCTCATGAAATTCCTGTGCAATGTAAAGTTTTGAAACCAAATAATCTATCATGGTTGGTAGAGCTGTATGGAGTCAGTGACTCAGAAGAAACTCAGTTGGACTCCATCCATGATCTAATGGTGTTGAACAGTATCAAGAGAGCTTTACAGAGATCTTCATTCTTCTGAAGCAAATTCTTCACAGTCCCCACTGCACATTCTGCTTCCCTGTTACTATGTGGGAAATATGGACTGCTTATGATATGCTGAAATTCAGCTCCAGAAAATTGTGGTCTATTATCTGTCCTTAAAACTAAAGGTATGCCATGCATGCATATATACTTTTCAACACCGTTATAACACTCTCTGTTGCAGTGTTCTGTAACTGCACCATCTTCAAGTAGTGGGACATAAAAGTCAATAACAATGAAGTAAACAGAACCCTTCCAGGTTAATAAATGGCTCCCAGCAACTGCCATGGATAATCTAGTAATTCAGTCATAAGACATAGCTCTACAGAGACTGGTCAGTGTGCAGCACAAACCTTACAACTAGCCATCCAGTTCTGTATGTCATTATGGACAGAGCACCATCTAACTGATGAGCCCTGGTTTGACATATTGTAGTACCCTGATGAGTTTCATGAGTCTGTTCTAGGAGCTCCTGGTGCAGAGTGAAAAGTATCAGTACTCTGTTGTGGAACATGAATAAATCCCTGAAAACATGGAGACTGAGTTTCTCTTGTTGGTATCTCACTAGCTCGCAGTCTTTGAATCTTACTTGAGGCCATCCTTCTAAGCAGTACTTCTTTATCTTTTCATAAAAAGAATCAGCTTCTTGAGCTTCCTGGCTCCTCATCTGTAATGAAACAGATGTGGGTATCCCTTCTACAGTAAGGTCCACCACATAAACAGTGACATCTTGCTCTTGGCAGAGTTCTTCCAGAGACAGTGATGTCTGTAATGGTGTCCTAGAAAGAATATTAGCTGTCTATAACCCTTTTTCCAGGAATGTGTACAATATGTAGGTGAATTTCAGCATTCTGAGGTGAAATCTGTGGACTCCTGCTTATGATCCATTTGTAAAGTAAAACTCAGGTCAACAAGGAAAGTTCTGAGTCACTCAGATGTCCATGCAACTGTTAGTGCTTCTTTTTGTATGTGTACATACCGGGTTCAGGTAGAGAAAGTGCTCTTGACACAAAAGCAATAGGGGTCCAATTTCTAGCTTCTTGACTTCGTTGTAACACTCCTCCAAGTCCATGGGATGAAGTATCTACTACAATACCTGTTTCTCATGCTGGATCATATCAGGCTAGCATCAGAGATGAGCTGAGTATTGATTTGATCTCATTGAAGGCTAATTACTGTAGCAGACCCCAGTTCTTGTCACTTAAAAGTTCTCTTAAATGTTTTGTTATTGTTGCCAAGCTTGGCACAAAATCGCCCAAATACGTGGCCACTCCTACAAATCTGCATAGTTCTAGGATATCCTTGGGTTTTTAATAGTGGCTATGTTTGCTGGATCTGGTTGGGTTCCTTGTTGGGTGATCCAGTGTCCCACAAACATAGCTGAGAGGTAGCAAATGTTCACTTTTTATTAAGTGCAACTCTGGCTTCTTGGAGTTTTCTGAGTGCTGCATCCAGTCTTGTATCATGTTATGCTTTGGTGGCCCCAAAAACCAAAATGCTATTGGCATAACAAAAAAACACCTTCTAGGCCATTTGTGACATCCAAAGCTGAAAGAATTCAGGAGCTGATGAAATCCCCAAAGGTAACCCTTTAAATTGGTATAGTCCAAAATGAGTAATAAAAATTATTAGCTTGGATGATTCAATAGCTAGAGGAATCTTCCAGAATCCTGTCCTAGCATCCAATTTTGTGAAGACCTTGGCTCCTGAAAGTTGAGCCAAGTTGTGTTCCACTGAAGAAAGAATATGTCTTTCTCAGCACTTGTATTTGTTCAACTGTGTTAGGTCAAGGCATATCTTAATTTTACCACTGGGTTTTGGCACATCCACCATCCCTGAACATCAAGAACTAGGTTCTTCAGTCTTTGTGATTACTTCCATT
This sequence comes from Alligator sinensis, assembly GCF_000455745.1. Classification (NCBI taxonomy): domain Eukaryota; kingdom Metazoa; phylum Chordata; order Crocodylia; family Alligatoridae; genus Alligator; species Alligator sinensis. Next base: position 2,063,966 of record NW_005841842.1, on the reverse strand, counting down.
TCTTCCATTCGTGCTAGTTCTTCTGCTTTGTCCATTAGTTGCAAGAGTACTCATCTTGGTGTAGTTAATGCATATGGAACTGCATCAGGTGTTAGGCATATTTAATATTCACCTGACATTTTCCAAGTCCTGAAAAGATGGATGGGTATTTGGTTCTGTAGTACTGCTCCAAGGATTTCTGCTCCACTATTTCATCCAGTCAATGGACAAATTCTGGTGCCTGTATGGCCAGGAAGTCAACATAGGCACAGCAAGATTACAGATCACATAGGTTTCCTGATCTATAGTTCCCTGCTTCATTGTTATTTTTCATTAAAGGATCCTAGTATTTTGAGGGTAATATCACCTGGTCCCTGTAACCTTTGAGTAGGAGGAAGGAGGATCCCATCCTTATGTTGGCTGTAGTAAGTATCAGGTATAGCTGAAACTGCCACTCCAGTATCAATTTTAGATGGAACTGACTGTCCATTGAGCTACATTTGTGTCATCCAGACTCCTGGGTCTGATGAAGACTCTGTAAGTCCTGTTCTGTGACTTCATGGACTCTTGTGGCTGAGCAACAAACAAAAGCACAGTGAACTTTCTTTTTACATCACTGATATATCTCTTCCTTCCAGGACACTTAGCATAGCCATGTCCACGGTTGTTACCGCACCGGTGGCACTGGCCCTCTTTCCCACTTGGTTGTTGCTGTGGTGCTGGTGGGACCACTCTCTTTGTTCACTGTGCATGTCAATTCTATTATTGCAATGTGCATTTCATCCATATTAGCTGATGCCTGATAGGGCTTGGAATTACTTCTGATTTCCCTTTGTTGCTGCTTAACTTACATTGATTGGCTGGATTATGTGACAGCCTTCTGGAGTGTTAAATCAGGGTCCAGCTGTAGTCTTTGTGAGAGCTCTTCATTGTGAAGACCCACAACTAAACAGTGCCTAAGTAGTTCTTCCTTGAGCTCCTCATATTGGCAAATTTCAGCTAATGTATACAAAGATAAACTAAAGGTGTCCACAGGTTCTAAAGGCTCCTGTTTAGTGCAACTGAATCTAGCTCATTCTTAAATTACATGTTTTGCCCCAAAAATGTTCAGTTAGTGCCTCTACCACACCAGCATATTGTTTTTTCTCTGCATTTGTAAGAGGTAGTGACATCAGAATTTCATTGGCCTGATCCCCCATTGAGTAGATGGTACTTAGTTGATAAGGTTCAAATGCTTTGTCCAGACCTGACACTCCCCTGAAGCAGTTAAAATGACTGATCCATTCAGGCCATATTCCAGGAGATGGGAAATCAAGCTGCTCTGGTGGTTTAACTTTAACTTCTTGTATTTTCTCTGTGGCTAGCTTCTGTCCTAAGCTGGACTCAGCTGCTGCTGCTGGAGCTTGGTCTGTCATTCACCTGATTGCTGACTGATGTTTGTGTTCCTGTTGGTGGCAGAATTCAGCCACTTCTGACACCATGTGCTATCTCATAGCTCAGGAAAAGGATGGGAGGCTTCTTGCTCTCAAAAGGGCTTTATTGGAACCGCTAACTCACACACAAAGATGGCTGACAACTTCCTGCTAATGTTATCATGTCCGCTCTCAGGAAGGGACCTGTACTACTACACTTCCTTCATTCCTTTCATGGAATACTGTCAGAATATCAACCTTATTAGCACTCAGAGTATTTTCTTCCCTTTCATCACCAGTTACATTACTCAAAATATTTCATTGCTGTGTCCTTAGTTTTTCTGAGCTTCAACTGAAATGTGAAATGACTTTTAAGTGGTATTTCCTTAAATATGACACATTTGTTCAATAGTCCTTATAAATATATGTTTTTAGCTTGAGAACATTATAAAAGAAAATATCCTCTTCGTTTTTAGATAGACATCTCACAACAGCTGCAGTTCTTTTCTTCATCTTATCTTAAACGCCTCAGGAAAAGCCAGCAAGGTACCCAAATATAGCTGGCAGTCTGTACCCATAAAATTCATTTTAAAATGACTCCTATAGTTTACTGAAGAGTAAATACAAAAGACTTTCTTTTAGTCTGGAAGAGCATGTTTTATTCCTGGCTTTGTGTCATTGAGGGATCTACATCTGGTGGCATTGGTGTTGTTTTACTGCTTTACACTGGAGGGATTTGGGAAAGCCACTTTTAAAATGACCCAAGGCATATCATTTCATATCAGCTGGAGATTAAATTGCACTGCCAGTGCTGCTGTATCTCTTGGAGTTGTCATTTTGCTGCCTTTAGTTCCCCTTCTCCACTATGGGCCAAGCTCCTTTGCTGGATGTCATATGCCATGATGCAAAGCAGGTGACTGCAACTGCATCCTAGGAAATGTAGCCTGGGTGAAAAGCCCAGCCTAAAAGGAAGGAGGGGGGCATGAGGCATCCAAACTACAACTTGAATTAGACATCAGGTTCCATAAATATAGACTTGTTGAACTGGTTGAAATAGTTTGACTTGGTTTAGTGAACCAGCATGAAAACATTTGATTTGGGAATGTTACTGTTTCAATGTGCCTGAACATAATGTTTTCAGAACTCTTCATTTGTTGAAAAATGTTCACAAATTCACTTTCCATCTTAAATACAATCCAAAACAACAAAGGCCAGGGGGAGGCATGGAATCTTATTCTCACTCTGGTCTATACAGGAGAAACAATAAAAAGGAAAAGGTAATTTTTTTGCATCTAGTTTAAAATGAATCCTCCCAGGTGTCTCCTCACACTGCTTCACCAAGCCAGACATTGAGTCAAATTCTTTCCACATAAGCTTCCAAGCTGACTTAAACTAAACCTTTTCTCAGTAGCTAGTTGCCTGGCAAGGGCCACAAGACACTCTTCAGTGTCTAGAAGAGTACAAAGCTTGAGGTGTTCTGATTTCGATGAAGGGTGAATTAACACAGATTTAAGACAGAATTCAGCCAATTTCATAAACAACTTGAGTGAAAGTTTTTCTTTATTTTATGAACAGTAAGCTATAACAGCATAAATGACAATTCATAATCAAAGTAGTCCACAGAGATAATAAAAAGGGAAAGTCTAAGAAATTAGATTTCTTCTCCAGCATTATACACTTTATAGTATACATTTTATGAGTTTTTGTGCAAATAGTCTGGGAAATTCTCAACCTCTCAACAATTTTCTGTACAGATATTCTGAATAACAGTGATTAATTTTAATATCATGCACCTTTTTAAACTGTCCTTTTCAAGGTTTTGAAAAAGCAACACCAAATGGTTGTAAACTGGTCAGACAAGCTCCGTTTTTCCCATCATTAATGTTGTTCTTTTGCTATGTTCTGTGGAGTGTTTTCACATAAGACAACAAAGCAAGATGTTTAGCAGCAATTAATAATTACACCCTTGTCTGTTTGCAAAGGGACCTATTATATTTCTAGTTCACATTAAGGTAGTCTTTGTAACAGTGGTGTGACCTTTGCCAGGAGAAAAAAGTGCTGAGTATTATACAACGAGTAACTGATGAGAAAGTGGAATCTTCTGTTCTGCCAATTACAGATAGTAATTGCCATGTAATGAAGTTAATGTTTTGTAGAATTTACAACCTGATATAAACGGTGTTTCTTTTTCACCCTCTCTTATCCTACTTCATTTTCGCCCAGTTTTTTCACAACAAAAGAAACAGGACAATATGTGAAGGCTCATTAATTCTATTTAGTTTTGATTTTTTTCCTCCCCTTTTCTCCCCTCCTCTTGGAGGTTAAACAAGAGCCATGTCATCAGGCCTTTCCATAAACTCTGGTTCATGTAAGGGTGAAAGTTACAGCCTCCACACAGAAGCTAGCACTGGATAAATGCTCTCCTTTCAATTTCAACTCAGGCCATTTAATGGCCATGCCATTTTATTGCCTTCTTGATCACCAATTACACAACTGAGAACAATAGGCCTAACACTTAAATGACTAGGCCTCAAATTTGCCTTCATTTGCCAACGTGTTTCATAGCAACACTTTCTTTGGAAGTAAGGAGAGCCTAATTACAAGAATGAAGATGGATCAGGGTTTAAAAAAGGCTCTCAACCCCAGAACAATATGCTAACCTAACTGCACCCCCTCTACTTCTACTGTATTATTCTGACCCCAGGCTGACCTTTCAACACTCTGCCTGACCTCCTGTTTCTAAAAGGAAACTGCCTATACCCTCCCTATCTGTAATGTCACTGCAGAATTTGGGAGGGTGTTGCTGAATTCAATGACAATGGAATCTTGGAAAAATAAATCATAAGACAGCAACTAGACAAATTGAGGAACTGCAGGATACCAAAAAGCATTTCCATGTTATTCTGCTTCTCCACTAATGGTAAAACATATAAATCAGAATGTGTTAACTTGGTTACACTTTGCAGGGCAAATGTTAAATACCTTATCTCCTTTGTTAGGAAATAATAACTAGGCTGAGGTATTTTACAAATCTTCTATTTTACTTGGACTTCTAATGAATTGCCAAGGTCCCAAAATAAAGCAAGTCTGTAAAATAAGTTAGAGGTAAAAAGCAACTTCACAATAAGATTAGAAAAAAAACAAGAAAGAAAGAAAAGAAAAAAATTATAATTTTATGGAACTTAAAGGTGACTTTTTCTCACTTTAAAACAATATTTTATTGTTGGGTTTTATGACCATACTTATCTTCTTTGGTATTTAGTAGCAACCAACAACATAGAAATTTGAGTCCATATTCATAAGTGTAAATATAATTAATTTCAAAATAGCTGTGCCAAACAATGAACACCTTCTCAGCATCCCCCACTGTTGTCTAATGTTCAGAATAGATGCCGAAGTCTATATTTCAATCTTGTCTACTCTCGGGCAGGGGGGTGTGCTGCCTCCATTGACCCAGTGAGCTAACTAAAGAGCAGAAGAACAGTTAGATCTGAGGCATTCACCAATATGGAAAGGTTGACTGGGAAATGGATGAATTCTAGAATAATTTATATGGCATTAATATTAAATATATAACCTCCACTTTTCAAAAGGTATCTCTAGCACTGTTGACAGTTTTCTACAGCTGTGTTTTTGGGCATCCAGGCTCCAATATCTTATCAGGCTTTGGCTCTAACCCTGCAAGACTAATGCATGTGTTTAAGTTTATGTACTGGAAGTGGTCCCAGGGATATATCTAGTAGTGCATTGGTCTTACCAGGATTGGGGCCTCTGCCAATTGAAAAAAACAAACAAACCAACCCAGTGTCATGCAATTACTGTAATACAATTATGCAGTTCTAAACTGTATTATTAATTACAGGCTTCAGAGACAGAGTCAAGGTTTCATATTCACTTTTAGCTTTCATGTATGCTGCCTCCTCAAGTTCTCACATCTTGCTTTTCAAGGCAAAATAAAATTAGAACCCAGAGCTAGAGAGTTTGGACAGCTAACAATTCTCTCTTGTGTTGAGCTGTCTCCTGCAGCGGTGCTTATGAACCTCTCAGGAGAGAAGGATTCTTTTTTCCAAAAGAAATTAGCTACATAAGATCCTAAAAATTTCAAAACAAAATTCATTGCCATGGATCCATGGAAATCTAGCTGGAAACAATCTTTTCTTCACTGGAAAGACAATGACTTGATTGCTAACTCACTTCAGTTAAACTTTCATAACAACTCCCAACTCTAGCAGATACTTATCTGAATTTTTAAACACTTAAATTTTGATGACGTTTTGTTTTTCTCTCCTTCTCTCTGTTTCTCTTTCTCTTCCTGCTTTTTGTAACAAATAATGAAAGGCTACATCCTCAAAAATGGAGCAACCACTCACAAACATTGTAAATTACAGTTATTAATCCATTGCTCAATTGCGTTGTATTAATGTTTTTCCTTTTGTCATTCAAAATTGGCTGAAGAGACTTTTCTTGTATTTTAAAAGTGTAATCTCTGGGCTGAGAAAATGTTCAGGTCAAAAGATTAAATGTTCAGAAATTTAGACAACAAAAAAGAAATTATAATGGTGGTACTCAGGTAGTTTTAGCTATAACAGGCAAGAAAAGAGGTCCAAGAAAAAAGGGTAGTGTATGTACATATATGAAAAAGGGTAGAAACATTCCCAGAATACTTGTACCACAGACATTTTTGAATTCATAGAAATGTGTTAAATTAAAAATGAAACTAAAACATAAAAAACAATTATGTTACTTAGTAAATCGACAAAATAAAGGAAAGTAGAAACTGCAGAAGGAGATTTTTGCTTCTTCAATATGAATGCAGTATGTATGCTGCAAAAAAAGTTGTCCCCTAGATGACACTTTTGCTCACATCACCACATCTGGGGAAATTAGCTGATTTAATACAGACAAGAAAAAGTGAAAACATATATTTAAATGTTCAATGGCCATTCCTAAATCACCATCTGGATGTTCTGAGTTTATAATCAAATTTTTTGTTTTCCGCCAAATTTCAGTAGTAGTATCAATTAGAGTGGACAGCGGTACTTAGTGGTGTGTTATTGTTATTCAGACAGATTTAATGCTGTCACTGTAATTTTGTGACACAGAGGTACCAGATAAGCCTGGCATATTGTCTTTTATATTGTGTTAATTACCTGATTCATCAATACTTTAAAAATTAACCCTGTTTATATTTATTGCTAAAATATGAATTGAAATGCATTAAATAAATAGTCACAGAAATGTTCAAGATCCTCAAATCATCAAAGGCTAGATTGTGCCTTGAAGGACAGCCCTGAGAAGGGCCCTGGGGGAGTACTGGTAAGGATTATGCCTCAGGGACACTGCAGCAAGATGGCTGCCACCAGCTAAATGAGGCTCAGAAATGCCAAATGGAATTAAAAACATTATTGTCAAATACATTTTGCAGTTTATTTATAATCATAAGTGCTTTTTCACCTTTTGAACTTTCAGACTGCTGGGCTAATGAAAATGGGTGGACCTGTCTCTAAGTAGAAAGCCCAAACTCTTCTCATGACGTGTGCTGCTTTAGAAATTATTGTTTGTAGAACTACTTAGCCTGCTTGGCAGATATTTTACTCTGTCTCTAATTTTCTTTGTAGGAGAGGGTGGAGTAGATGGAAGAGCTCATATCTGGAACTTTCGCTATAACCAACAGCTGGCAGGTTGACATATATTTGTAAATGTGTGCTTACTGCAATGTATGGTTAATTTGGAGAGGGAAAAAAAACCCAAAAAGAACTTTAAAAAGTAAAATGTTTGACATTTGTTTAATTTCTCTGGTACACATTTTGGTCTTGTTCTTGTTCTGACTTCTGATTGTGCTGAGCTTTATACAACTGTGAATTCAGCATCATAGCCAGTTCTCCTCATGGAGGCTTTTATTCTCCATCTTACTATTCATTTCCAAGCTAAAGTGATAGTCAGTGGCATATGCATACTTTGAACAGGTTCCCATCACTTTTCTGTCTGTATAATATGCTTGGTTTTGCATGGCTCTGTTCTTGTTGACAGAAAATAAGTGTTTATTATCTCTAGAGTTTGCTTTTCTGGTTTTCTTGTTGCTTTTTTGTACCTCATTTTCTGCCTCAGAAATGGTGCTTAAACATCAGCAATCTATTTGATTCTATCTATTTGGTAACACTTGAGGCAGCCAACACAAAGTTGTCATATCATTATATCAGAAAATTCTTCTGGGTACTCTTATTTTTCAGTTAAATATCATTCCTTTAGATACACCCTTATGCTATAAGATTTAAACAAAGATGAGCTTAATTATAAGACAAAGTAACATCACAGAACTGGAAAGCTGTCCATAGGCAATACCATCACTCCTTGCCCTCGCTCCCCCACTTGAAACCTAAGGATGGAGGAGAGATCAAGGAAAGGGGAGCCATCAACACCCATTGAAAGGAGCATTTTGAAGACCTTCTCTTTTGAGACTCTGTTGTTGATGAGAGTGTTCTCAACTCCATTCTGCAACACCCAGCCAGAGACAATCTCAGAATCCCTACAAACCTTGATGAGGTGAGGGAAGCCCTCAAGCAAATGAAGAACAATAAGGGATCTGGAGCAGATGGAATCCCCATGGAAAGCTTGAAGCAGGGGGGAGAAGAGCTCACATGTAGCTCCATGCCCTCATCTTAAGGATTTGGGGTGATGAAGAAATCCCAGATGACCTCGTGGTCAATCTTCAAGAAAGATTGTGGCAGTCTTCAAGAAAGGAGACAAGTCCAACAGTGGAAATCACAGAGGGATCACCTTGCTGTCCACCACAGGAAAGGTCATTGCAAGAACCCTCCTGAACTGTCTCTTTCTACTTGCTGAAGAGCTCTTCCCAGAATCTCAGTGTGGCTTTAGGGCATCAAGAGGCACAACTAACATGATCATCACAGCTTGCCAGCTGCAGGAAAAATTATGGGAACAATAAACCTCTCTATATGGCCGTCTTTGACCTCACAAAAGACTTTGATTCTGTCAGCTGAGAAGTGCTGTGGAGGATCCTTCTGAAATACAGATGCCCACCATAATTCATCACTATTCTTTGCCTACTCTATGATGGTATGTGAGTCTCAGTAACAGATCTATCACAGATCCCTTTAAGGTTAAAGTGAGAGTTAAGCAAGGCTGTGTCATCACTCCAACACTCTTTTTGATATTCCTTACCACCACACTACATCTGACTACCAACAAGGTTCTAGTTGGAGTAGAACTAAACTACTGAATGGATGGTAAACTGTTTAATCTCAGCTGACTCCAAGCCAAAGCCAAGACCATCCTGACCTCAATCATTGAACTCCAGTGTACTGTTGATTTCATAGATTTCATAGACATTAGGGCTGGAAGGGACCTTGGAAGATCATCGAGTCCAGCCCCCCGCCTGAAGGGCAGGAAGTCAGCTGGGGTCATAGGATCCCAGCAAGATAAGCATCCAATTTATTCTTGAAGGTGTTCAATGTAGGTGCTTAACCACCTCCAGTGGCAGGCTATTCCAGACCTTGGGGGCTCGGACAATAAAGACATTCTTCCTTATGTCCAGCCTGAAATGGTCTTGCAGTAGTTTATAACTGTTCGACCTCGTCGTCCCTCAGATTAAAGTTTCGACTATGTCACTCAGATCTCCCCTCTTAGCTCTCCTGGAACTTGGTCCCATGCTTTCTGCTCTGCTGACCCAGATGCTGACCAGATATTCTGGTAACCTGTGTCCCCACCTTGCTGACCCCCAGGTCACTCTTAGTGACCAAATGCAGGCCCAGCTGCCTACAACTCAGCTGAATCCTCACAAAGATTAGCTGACAATCTCTATGGCTGGGAGGAGAACAGTGGATATGATGCAACTTGACTTTAGCAAGGCTTTTGACACTGTCTTCTACCATATTCTCATTAACAAGCTACGGAAATACTATTAGATAAAAGTGCTGTAAGGTGGATATGTAACTGGATAGATCATTGTGCTCAACAAGTTGCCCTCAGTGACTCAATGTCTAGTTGGGAGGAACGAACAAATGGGATTCTCCAGGGTGGGGGTCTGTCCTGGGTCCAGTATTGTTTAATATCTTCATTAATGATTTGGATGGTGGGATTGAGCGCGTGCTATGGTGGGCAGTAGGGGATGCTCCTGTGTTGAGCCACCCACCTCACTGTGCCCAACCAAAAAACACACTCCGAGTGTGTCCCCTGGGGCATCTACATCTGACCCACTCCCTTCCTGGAGCACTTCCTTGGGTACTGCTGCCACCACCCAGACTCAGGTCTTTGTGTGGGCCCTATGCCACCCAGGATACATAGACCCTGTAGACCAGGGGTGGGCAAAATGTGGCCCGGGGACCAGATGTGGCCTGCCAGGCCATTCTATCCAGCTTGCAGGTCCTCCCCCCCCCCCCCCAATTAAGAAAATTAATATTTATCTGCCCATGGCTGTCTGTTATGTGGCCATCTATGGCTTGCCAAAACTCAGTAAGCAGCCCTCCACCCAAAATAATTGTCCACCCCTGCTGTAGACCTAGGGGTTGTTTAACCCCAGCAGGATATATCTGGGTGCTTCTTACAGCCTGAAGCATAGAAAAGAACCTCCCTTAGTCAGCTGTGCAAAGGAAAAATAAAGGCCTGCCCAATCCCTCCCAAGCATGTACAACAAGGCTGGCTATAACGGATAGCTTTATTGGGTAGAGAGGGTAGGCATGTGGAGGGGTACAAGACAAAGGAGTAGTAAAAGAATAAACCTGAGCAAACAGAGGTGTCTTGGTGGCCTTTTGATATGAGACTAGAGTACTTTAAACTAAGTTCCTAGTTAGGTTTCTGGTAAGTTACTCACTACCACATCCAGAGGGTGAAAGTGCTCCAGAGGTCCATGCTTCTGTGTGTGCGCCTTCAAATGTCTCCCTACTTCTTCCTGGAGGGACCCTCTTAAAGACCCCTCCTGATCTCGCCACTTGGACCCAGTCAGGGCTAAGTGTTATTTGATGCCGACCAATCAATTTGAAAAGCATCAGCGTTACCTATCAGAGGGACATTATCTTAAGCCTAGCTCCCAGGTCATGAGTTCAGAACTCAAAACAATGGAGAGGTTAGATCCATACCCCACTTTACCTGAGGCAATTCATGTAGGCAGCAAGTTGGTTGCCTAGTAACCAGGTTGATAGACACATGGGCAGGAAGAGAAGGAGAAAAAATCCCCAAAAACAGACAACCCAGAAAGAGAGGCTAGAATAGAGTTCTTTCACACATGCTTAGCAAATTTACAGATGATACCAAGTTGGGCAGAGTTGCAGATGCTCTGGAGTGCAGGGTTAGGACCCAGAATGACCTGGATAGACTGGAAAACTGGTCGGCAACCAATCAGATGAGATTCAACAAGGACAAGTGCAACTTCCTTCATTTGGGATGGAATAATTACATGTCCAAATACAGCTTGGGGAATGGCATAATTACACTGGGATGGAATAATTACTCGTCCAAATACACCTTGGCTAGGCTGGATCTGGATGTTACAGTGTACAATAAACTGAATATAAGCCCACAGTGTGTTCTTGTTAACAATCTTCAAATACAGAAAGGGTACTAATAGATAGGATGGAGATGCACAGTTCTTTGTGGCTGCAGGGGACAGGACTAGGAAAAATGGCTTCAAGCTGCCACAGAGGAAATTTAGGTTGATTATGCACAAGATCTTTCTGACTACAGGTGTGGTGAAGGATTGGAACAAGGCTATTAGAGATGTAGAATCTCCACACCTTGACATTTTCAAAAGTAGTTAGATCTGTGGTGCTCAGCCTCTGGCCTGCAGGCTGACTCTGGCATGCAGGGCTGTGCCATCTGACCCAATGGGCCCCTTGTAGATCTGGGACTCTGTCAGCAGGGGAGCAGTGGCAACACTGATTGTCATGACTTCCAGGGCCACAGCAGTTTGTGCTGCCATCACTCGCCTGTCACCAAGTTTCTGGACCCATGGGGAGGCCCAGAGGCTGGATGACAGTTTCACATACTTGTTTGCACCAGTTTTTTCTGTGGCTGGATCCAGTGCATAGAATCAGTCTCATATGCAGGATCACTCCAGTGCACAAGGTTGGTCCACGGCCACAGGCGAGGCTGTCAAACTGGGTTGCCCAGGAGCCAGATCTGGTGTGCTGACCACATGCTGGATCCAACCCAGGAACCAACCCTGCCTATAGAATCCAACCCCTGGATTGGCCTCATGCCAGTCATGTGGCCCACAGGGCCAGAAGATTGAGAGCCACTAGGTTAGACAAACACTTGGATAGGATGGTTTAGTCAGGAGTGTTCTGCCTTGAGCAGGAGCTGAGCTAAATGAGTGCATGAGGTCCTTTGCAGTCCTACGTTCCTATTATCCAATGATGTGAGAGGCAATCCTATCTATTTACTTTATATCAGTTGACTTAGGTCTTCCTTAGCTCAGCTGAGAATTGTCCGTTCCAATCCTAGGTGCTTAGGTTTCCTTATTTAAAGTATAGGGAATGTACATGCCTAACTTAGGTTTGAGGAATCTGCTCTCAGAGCCAAGCACCCAACCTTGAGAGTGAGATTGCTCAGCATTACCATACCAATGTCCCTTCATGAATCTTGCTCTGAGAACCAAACTTACATGCATTCAGATCACTGGCTTATCCTGGATCTGGTCAAGTGGGCCCTGTACATGACCCGTAAGAAGGCTCTGGCCAGGAAGGTGCCCGGGGACTGAGGGGCCACTTTCTCAATTGTTCATGCACATTTCTGGGCACAGCACCACTGGGCAGTGTCCACCAGCTCCTTGGATGCCTTTGAGGACTGGTGGGTGCGGCCTGGGAGGGCTCTACTTGGTATCCCCCACAGGTGCACTTATTTTCACATTTTGACTCTTTGACCCATACGACACTCCCATCCTGTTTATTTTATTAGTTGTCCCAAGAATTTAGTTGTTTCATTTATCCATTAGCTCCCATAAAAAAGGGCTATTAGTTAGCCAGGTGGGTCTTGCCCATAGTCCTTGGATTGACAAATAGACACATCACTGGCTCAGTATCATACCTGTGCCACACTAGTCCTTTCTGGTCTTGACATCTCTCCTGCATAATGTACACTTAATTTTAGATTTGACCTTGATGTCACCATGCATTGGC
>NW_005841842.1:2046544-2051412 GCF_000455745.1 Alligator sinensis | reverse complement strand
GTAGGAAATGCACAAGGGTGCACGTGCACCCCCTGAGATTGGCAATACACCCCCTGCAAAAAGCGCCATCAACACTGCCGGTGATGCCTGTGGATAGTTGCCGCTCGCCACCCCACCCCTCACCACTGACATCACCAGCAGCATCTGCGGGCAGTCCCCAATCCCCACTGGCTGCCACCGATGCTGCTGGCAGTATCTGTGGGTGGTCGCTGACCTCTGGTTGGTGCTCGCCACCCCCCCCCCCACATGCTACTACGCTGCAGGAGCTCCCTGCTCGCCGCCGCCATGCCCCTGCCACTGACACCGCCACCACCATCTGCGGGCAGTTGTCATGTCCCCCCAGCCTCCAGGGGCACATGTCATTCATGTCACCATGCCTCTCTTTTTCCTGGAACCAGGCACCAAGATGTATCCACAAAGGCAGCATGTAGGTCTGCTTCCCTAGTCAAACTCTGCAGTTATGCTACTGTATATCCCAGAATCCCCTGCAGAGCCCTTCTAGGAATCAATATAAAAATTACTTATCTCTTCTTCTGAGTTTGTCTCCACAGGCAGTAGAGAAAGGAAGAAGGATGCAGAAGGGACAGAAGCCAACAACAAGGAATTCTGGGATTATTGCTGTGGGCATCTTCCAGGCCTAGGTAAGTTTGAATCCACTAAAGAAAGGGACAAGGTAAGAGGCAAGAAAAGATCCAGTCAAAATCATATGTGCAACTTGAGCTCACTGTCTTGGGTCAGGCTGGGCTGCTGCTACAGATCTAGCACAGGGACTTAATGGCTTGTTAAGTAGGAGCCTAAGGATGATCTGAAGGTCAGCTCTAACTACCAAGGTAAACATAGAGGTAAATCCTATTTCACTTTACAATCCTTCTTGGTAACTATATAACCATATAACTGCATTCTTTGGCATTTATACACAGTTTTGGGATTCTCTTGTCCCCTCTGGCAAAATAGAATTTCTATTAGTGTCTACCTGTCAGCAATAAAACGGTGGGGGGGAAGAATCATAGAATCATAGAAAATTAGGGTTGGAAGGGACCTCAGGAGGTCATCTAATCAACCTCTTGCTCAAAGCAGGGCTATCCCCAACTAGATCATTCCAGCCAGGGCTTTGTCAAGGCAGACCTTAAAAACCTCCAAGGATAGAGATTCTACCACCTCTCTAAATAACCCATTCCAGTGCTTCACCAACCTCCAAGTGAAAAAAGTTTTTCCTAATATCTAACCTAAACTTCCCTTGCTGCAACTTGAGAACATTGCTCCTTGTTCTGTCATCTGCCACCACTGAGAACAGTCTAGCTCCATCCTCTTTGGAATCACTCTTCAGGTAGTTAAAGGCTGCTATTAAATCCCCCTCAGTCTTCTCTTCTGCAGACTAAATAAACCCAGTTCCCTCAGTCTCTCCTCAAGAGTCATGTGCCCCAGCCCCCTCACCATTGTTGTTGCCCTCCACTGGACTCTTGCCAACTTGTCCACATCTTTCTGTAGTGTTGGGGGGAGGAGGGGGGAGGCAAAACTAGACACAGTACTCCAGATGTAGTCTCAGCAACAGGAATAATTAGAGGGGAATAATTACTTCCCTCAGTCCGCTGGCAACTCTCCTACTAATGCAGTCCAGTATGCTGTTAGCCTTCTTGGCAACAAGGGCACACTGGGCAAATCTACATGAGACACTGACTGCACGGTAGCTGAAAATCATTGTGCAGTAGTGTGTCACAGAATGGACAGTACTAATATGCTACTGTGCAGTATTATTACTCTATTGCATGTTAGCATCACTTCAAAGATGTTCCCTGGCACTACTGCGCAGTAACTCTGGTTACTTCACATTTATTACTTACTAATACAAATACTAAATAAATGTGCAATAACGACCGCTCAGTAGTGTCTCATGTAGACCCACCCATTTTTTACTCATATCCAGCTTATTGTCTACTCTAACCCCCAGGTCCTTTTCTGCAGAGCTGCTGCCCAGCCAGCCTGCCCCCAGCCTGTACTGGTGTATGGGATTGTTCCGTCCCAAGTGCAGCACTCCGCACTTGTCTTTGTTGAACCTCATGAGAGTTCTTGTGGCCTAATCCTCCAGTTTGTCTAGGTCACTCTGAATCCTATCCAGTGTATCTACTATACCCCTCAGCTTTGGATGGCAGCTTGGGCAACAGTGACCACCAGATAATCAAGTTTAAGATCCTAACAAAAGGAAGGAAGCAGAGCAGCAGAGTAAGGACCCAGGACTTCAGAAAAGCAGACTTTGACTCCCTCAAGGAACTGATGGGCAGGATCCCCTGGGAGCCCAGTCTGAGTCCAGGAGAGCTGAAAGGAGTCCAGGAGAGCTGGTTGTATTGTAAGGAAACCTTCCTGAGGGTTCAAGAACAAGCCATCCTGATATGCAGGAATAATAGCAAACATGGGAGGTGACCAGCTTGGCTTAGTAGAGAACTCTTCAGTGATCTGAAACACGAAAAAGAAGCTTACAAGAAGTGGAAGCTTGGACAGATGACTAGGGAGGAGTATAAGAATATTGTACAGGCATGCTCCATTAGAGCACTTTGCCTAGGGAGCAAGAGACTAAGGGAGCCTGAGCCTCTGCTCCCATTGAGATAGAACTTTCCCTCTACTCTCCATCCATTTTTTCCTATGACTATTAAATGAAAATAGCAGTGGGTTAGCTACAAGTGGGCTGAAGAAGGGCATTCTGACTAGGAGTACACAGACAATACTGAATCTCAAACAGTATAGTCTACATAGCTATGGATGTGCCACCTAAGCACGCAGCATGAAATCAGGAATGTCTACACATGCAATTAATGTGCAGCAATAAACCCCAGAGCATATCATGCCAGAGTTTATTGCTCCCTAGTGCCGCACTTTCATGAGCACCCAGGATCACAGCATGTTGAGCTGGGATGGAGGCTGAGGGGGTCACCCTGCCAGCCTGGGACTGCGCTGACCTGACTCAATGTGCTGCAGAGGGGCTGGCTGGGGTACGAGGATGCTTCAGTGCAGGGCTAGCCAGCAGGCAGCCCCCGCACTGAAGTGCCCCAGCCAGCCCCATCAGCATCTATACATGTATTGCTGTGGAGTAAAAAACTCTGCCATAAGACAAGTACTAACCTATGGTGCAGATAATTAATTTACTCTGTCCTAATAGCACTGCACATGTACATGCTGAGACATTTACTGCAGAGCTGATTAGGCAATACCGCAGTAAACCTCTCATATAGACCCACCCATAGGTTTGAGCCCATAATCTCTGTGCAGCTGAGCATCAGGTATTCCATTTTTCATATACATATACCTTTTCCTAGAGTCACCTCTCCAAAATTGGAATGTGTGTCTTAAGTGGGGAGGAAGATTTTCTGCAGTGGAACTGAAGTATATAATAGCTGTCATTTAATGACTTCCAAGAGAGAGGGGCCAAATGCACCCTTCAGGGTCACAGTTTGTTCTGACCTTGCTATGGCCATTGAGGAGTAGAATTAGTTCTGAAACTGTAGCTAGAGAGCCTTCCTCCTGGGTAATGCTAAGGAGTGGGCTCTGCTCTTCCTGCCTGGGGCCAGCATTCAGCCATGCTAAGTCTATGCTGTAACAGTTAAGATCCTGGAAAAATCTTTTTTTCTTCATTCTTTCTTCCCAAACCAAGGTATATGTATTATTTGGGGGGGGAGGGGGTTTACATGATGTTTCCCTTTTTCATAACATCTGATGAAGTTGCCTGTGAAAGCTAATAGCTTTCTGAATGAGTTATTAGCTAAGGTGCCACCTTGTCCTGCCTTCATTTTTCAAATGGGATAATAATGCTTACCCATTTTTGTGAAGCATGTTGAAATCCATAGAAAAAAAGGTCTATATACAGAGCACGACATCAAAGGATTCTAGCATCTCAATATAACCTCCTTGAAAACCTTATCTTTTCAGATTATCTGCCAAAACTCAATAGTAAACCTGTCATACCCACACAGAGATATTTATCAATCCTTCTCCTGCATATGAGGCACTTATCCACAGGCAAAGGAAAATTGCAGAAAGTCTATTTTTAATGTACACTTATTGAATGGCCTGATTATGCCCCATCTAGAGTACTGTCTGCAGTTTTGGGCTCTACATTTTAAAAAAGGACATGGAGAAGTTAGAGAAGGTCCAGAGGTGGGTGAAAAAAATGACAAAGGGCTTATAAAGCAAGTCATACAAGGAGAGGCTGAAGGAGCTATGCATGTTCAGCTCATGGAAAAGGCACTTAAGAAGGGACATGTTAGCAGTCTTCAAATACTTGAAAGACTGCCATAAAGAAAAACACTTTTTCTCTCTTGCTTCAGAGAAGTTGCAGCAAAGTAGGTATACATTGGATACCAGGACAAAACTTGTTCACTGTTAGAAAAGTGCCTAGAGAAGTTGTGGACTCTCTATCACTGGAGGCATTCAAGAAGAGATGGAGCCACTGGTTGGGGATGAGATAGGCATAGCTATACTTAAGTTCTACTACGAGTATTTCCCAAGCTTCCTGGATTTGCTGTATGCTGCATGGGGTGGGAGGATGTCCCCCTGCAACCTGCTGCTGCATGTGTCAGGGTATGTTTTAGGCAGACAAGGTTCCTTGGGTGAATTTGATATCTTTTATTAGACCAACCCAAATAGTTGGAGAATAGTTACTAAGCAAGCTTTCGGGTTCAAAAACCCTTTGTCGGGCTAAGGAAGCTTCAGCAGTTGGTGTGTGCTCTTCCCGGATGGAATGAAAAGTAAAGAAGCCAGGGGCTGGGCTGGGCTGGGCTGGGGAGTCAGTTGCCAGGCAGATTATAATGTATCAAAAATCCAATGTCTATGTTTAGTCCCTGATCTCTAGTATCCAGGAGGTTGATGAAATGGAGCTC